>NW_027536465.1:2998955-3073034 GCF_008692635.1 Crocuta crocuta
TTATGCTGGTCGACTGGGTGGAGAATTGGTGTAAACAGAAGTGAGGAAAGCGGCACAGGTGGGTCAGAGTTTGAGGTCTAACGAAGAAGGTATTTGAGAAGCTGAGGGCAAGGGTTCGGGAAGTGGTTGGAACCCTTGAGGGCAAGGGTTCAGGAAGTGGTTGGAAAAGCAATTTTTAAAGGAAGTTTTGCTGTCTGGTAGGCATACCCCCAATTCAGCCTTTAGGAGATCTTCACAGAAGACCCTGTCTTTTTTTTTTTTTTTTTTTTTTTCTTCCGGGACTTGCAAGTGAAATTGGCCTAGCTGGTTTCTCACCCGGTCCCCTTCCTCCTGGCTCCCACTCGGTGCTCAGCAGATCAGCCTTTACTACCCAGAAAGGAGCTGTGTCTCTCAGGCAGGGACTGGTACCTGCCTACAAAGTTATCCCCTCTCTCATTTTCCTTTAAAAACAGAGTAGGGGCTCCTGGGTGGCACAGTTGGTAAAGGGTCCGACTCTTGATTTTGGCTCAGGTCATGATCTCACGGTTTGTGAGTTCGAGCCCTGCGTCAGGCTCTGGGCTGCCAGATTCTCTCTCTCCCCCTCTCTCTCTACCCCTATTGCGCTCTCTCTCTGTTTCTCTCTCTCTCTCAAAACAGATAAGTACACTTCTAAAAAAAAAAAGGAAGTGTCTAAAATAAATTAAAACACAGTATATTTTATTGTACAGCAATGTGCCCATTAGCTGAAAAGACAAACACACCAACAAAACCCCCCGCATTCCCCCACCTCCTTTGCTGCCAGTTATGATGGTGACCTTGTGATACAAGCAGAAGGACCGTGAGGAATTACTTGGAAGGGGGCTTTAAAGGAGCAGCATCAGTGGGGAGGTTAGTCTTTTCACCTTCCCACCTTCTTAACTGCTGCCTTGATTCCATATGTGATGGCTGGAATTCATGCAGCTGTATTGGACCATGAGGTGACCTCAAAAATGGAAACCATTCAAGTTCTGGATGGTCTACCTCCAGACTGGTTTAAGTGGGAGGGGAGAAAAAAATCAAGTTTTATCTTGGAATGGTTATTCTAGGCTTCTTGTAATGTGTACCCAGACTTAAACCTGATCTGGGTATCATTAATACGGCACACCTTTATTATTATTCTGTTGGGTTTGGTCGATGCATTTATATCTTACAAACTTCTTTCCTTTATTATTTTGGTAAATGTATGCAGAAACCATATATATGAATAGATATATGCACTCTCGTGTCAATGCAAAATTGTGATTAGGAACATGCTTTCTTTAAGGGATAGCTTTTGGATTTTTCTTTTTCTTTTTCGCCTTTGGTTTCACAACTTATTAACAGCCTACTGTATGTCGTCTCAGAAAATCTCCTCCAAATCCGTATCTGCTGGCCGAGGCTGATGGGCAGGGTGGGGAGAACCAAAGAAGAGTAAAGTATAGGCACGTGAATGAAGGGTGGTGACCGTTATTGCTCGTCATAAATATTCTAGCCAGACCACACTGCCCCGCCCCCCTCCGGCTTCCCACCCCAGGTTTGCCACGACTAGGGAATCTTCTTTGGCCACTGCATTGTGCACAATATGTCATCTCCAGGGAAAAGCCTTCACGAACCAGGGTCCGGTTTGTCACACGTCCCCTTCCCTTGCATCAAGAGGGCGCAACTGTAATGAGCAGGGCCCTCTGCTAACCCACATCAGATGGGAGCGCGCAATAAATCTTAGTTGTGTTGACCCGCTGAGATCCGGGGATTGTGTCTTCACAGTGCAACAGCTTATCTGCGCTGAACCAGGACCGCTTACCAGGGAATGTTAACTATCTCCTCCTTCCTTCAATGATCAAACCCCGAGTCTAGGGCCACCTAGATGAAAAGATTAAGGAGTACATTTCCCAACCTCTCTTTCACCTGAAAGTACTTCTGTGACTTCATTTGGCTGATAGATATGAATGGAAATAATATCTACAGCCTCTGGCTGTGTCCTTTAAGAAACAAGGCATATCCCGCTTCCCCTTGTCTACTTTCTGCTAGCTGGAATGCAGATGTAATGACAGGAGCTGGAGCAGCCACATTAAGAGCAAGAGATAAATATCACGTGTTGAGGATGGCACAGCAGCCAGAAAGAATTTGAGTCCCCGTCACTGGGGAGCCACTTGGAGCAAGCACCGTGTGAGACAGAAATGAAATTGTATTTTATTTAAGCCTTGGTTATGTCGGCTTTGGTTATGGAAGTTGCGCCTGTAACCTAATACCCAACCCCTGTGTTAGCCTTCTTTGGACAATAGAGTACGGAGAATAGAAACCATATCTCTTTCCGGGGACTCATGGACGAGTCCGGTGAGATCCCTGCCCTCCAGAACATGTGGTCTGGCAGGGGGTTCAGAAAATCAAGAAAGGGCAAAGCCACCTGGCAGAGAAAACCTCAGGGAGCTCCAGGAACACGTAGGAGGGAAACTTAAACAAGTCAGGGTCTCAGTGGGTTCCCTGAAGATCATTTTAGGTCTTCTTAGGTCAGCCTCCCCCAAAGGAGCCCAGAAGATGAAGTGTCATGTATAAGAAATTTCTTTCTCAGAGAAACCAGTGAGGGGCCGGAGGGGGTGGGGGGTTGCGGGACAGGGAAGGGACCGGGCTGAGCCTGGGTGTGATTCTGCCCAAGTCCTACAGAGGAAGGTTCCAGCCTGCTCCCACGGAAAACTCTGGAAGGTAAGTCTCGCCTCGCAAATGCCTGGCCCAAGACAGGGGAGCCCCCGCAGCTGTCTGAGGGCCCCCCTGTGCCCACGGAGCCGCTGTAATAGTGCCTCTAAAGACAAGTCGCAGGTGCCACTAGAAACAAAAGCACGCCAAAGCCAGGGAAAAGGCAACCTCAGACAATGTCGACCTGTTCTGCACCCCTCCGTCCGCTCTTGCCAGCATTGGATCAAGAATCCCACCAAGGGTAGGGAGCCTGGAGGTGCCTGGGGGGCTCAGTCAGTTGAGCATCCGACTTCGGCTCAGGTCGTGATCTCACAGTTCATGGGTTCGAGCCCCGTGTCGGGCTCTGTGCTGACAGCTAACTCAGAGCCTGGAGCCTATTTCAGATTCTGTGTCTCCCTCTCTCTCTGACCCTCCCCCACTTGTGTGCATGCTCTCTCTCTCAAAAATAAATAAACAAACTAAATAGATAGGAAAATTTTGAAATAAAAAAAAAGAATCCCACCAAGGGAAAGAACTTCTTCTAGACTCTAAAGTGAGCCATTCTGGTGAACCAGAGAAGAGCCCTCAGCAGGCATGCGTGTCACCTCAGCCTTTAAATCCCCACCCCCCCCACCACACACACATTCATACACACTTACACACTCACTCATTCATTTATACACTCTTCCTTATACACTCACTCACATACCAGGGTTTTTTTTTTTAATGTTTATTTATTTTTTGGAGAGACAGAGAGAGTGTGTGAACAGGGGAGGGGCAGAGAGAGAGGGAGACACAGAATCCGAAGCAGGTTCCAGGCTCCAAGCTGTCAGCACAGAGCCAGACGCGGGGCTTGAACCCACGAACCGAGAGATCATGACCTGAGCTGAAGTCGGACGCTTAACTGACTGAGCCCCCCAGCCCCCCCATACATACACACATGCCAGTTTCTTAAGAGCCGGAAGCAGGGACTTGGGAGACTCCCAATAAAGTGCTCAGGGAGACAGGCCAGGCTCAGCTCCAGCTTGGGCCCCCCACCCCCGATCTCCGAGCCCCGGGGTCCTGTCGCAGCCCCTCATACTGGCCTCCTGACGGGCCGCGATGAGGCCCCAGGAGGTCAAACACAGCTCCTGAGCGTCTGGCTCTTGATTTCTGCTCAACTCACGATCTCACGGTTCATGAGTTTAGGCCCCACATTGGGCTCCACACTGACAGTGTGGAACCTGCTTGGGATTCTCTCTCTCCCTCTCTCTCTGCCTGCCCCCTCTCGAAATAAATAAATAAACTTAAAAAAAAAAAAAAAAAAGGACAGCCTTTCCTCCAGGCAGCAGGGCCCCAGGCGGACCTCACCAGAAAGGGGTCAGGCAGCCTTGGCCCGGAGGGCCCCCAAAGCAGCCCCATCATCCCAGGCGGGACCGCCCCCCAAAACCATCATCACACTGCCAGTGAGAGACTGATCCAGGCCTCGGGCGTGGGCCTCACGATGCCTCTGAGTTCCAATTCACTTTGCCGCTCAGTGACCTTGGCCAAGTCCTTTCTGTTGTCTGGGCCGTGATTTCTGCCTCTGCAAAGCTGGAGATGGAACCAGACGGGCCCTCCGTCATGACATTGCACTGAGACAACCCCTCCATCCCAGGCGGGCTCCCCACGTACAGCAGTAAAACAGGTATGGATCTGAGTCCAAAGTACACAACCCACTTTATGTGATACCGACATAAGCACCTGCCAACAGGCTAAGCACCATGCATATTAACGCACGAGGTCCTGTTATTATTCCCTTTTTAAAGATGGTGAACTTGACTCGCAGAAAGAGGAAATAACTCGTCCAAGGTCACAGAGCTCATAAAGGCCACGCTAGGACGTGAAGCCAGTCCATCCGGCTCTGGGACTGCGTTCTCAAGCGCTCTGCTCTGCTCCCTCTCATTTTGTAAGCAGCGGCACATCCTTCGATTTCTCTAACTCAAGTTCAATCTTCTCTCCCTTCCAGGCCACTCTTCCTCCCCCTCCTTGGAATCCAGTGGGCTCTGCAGACGAGTGCGGTGTCAGAAAAAAATAGGGGTGGGGTCCAGACAACACAGCTCCCGCAGCTGTGTGGCGACATGCCAATGCCCTCTGTCTCTGGGCAGGTCACACAGGGGCCCCTCCCGGGATGAGGACCGATCCCTGGGCGTCCGCCAGCTCCTCTCAAGGCCACACACTCAGCCATCAGACCTCAGCGCCCACCCACCCTCAATCAGAAGTTCTGCCCGCTTCCTGCCGAGCTGAGCGGGAAGAGAAGGGGCTTCCCTCCGGGGGCGCCCCCAGATCCCCCAGGGACGGCTTCTTCCTCCTTCCCATCCTGGCACTTGCTCCTCCATGCACCCCGCCCCCCACACCGCTGGGTGCTCTCAATTAATGTGCAAACACTGGCTGCGGTGGGAATTTTCTTCAGTGCGAGAACAGGAAGGAAATTCATGTTTCCAAATAGCACACAAACTCCTTGCTGTGCAAAGTGCTTGGCAGAGTCCAAGTGACAACGAGAAGTTGATAACCGAAGTGGTTCTAAAACTCAAGTGAATCATGCCTTCCCACAGTTTAAACGTCGTCCCGTTCTGCTGTGAGAATCCACCACAGAGCAGGGCCAGTCCCTTGCGAAAACCTTCTAGATTTGAGGGCGGTCCTTCCGCCTCACAGAAGTGTGGATGCTCCAGGGTAAACAGCCCTCCTGGGGTGTGTCCGGGGCCACTCCCCTCCCTGTGACCTGTCCACACGCCCCCTGCCCCGTGCCCCTTCCCACAGCCCCCTCTTTCCTCTCTTTCAGCCTTCTCATGTCCCAGCCTCACATTCCTTTTTATTCCTCATTCTCCATGGCCTAGTAACATCTGCTCACCTGCTCAGCGCTGTCCATTGTGCACGGGCTAAAAATTCCACGCTCCTGAACACGGCATTCAAGGCCCACCGGGCCCCGGTCTTGGCTCTTCTCTCCCGCATCATCCCGTGTGTCGTTAGGGCTGTGCTCCAGACTTTTCTAATCTCCATTCTACCCGCTGGCTGGATTCCACTCCCGTGGTCCCTTGAAAGTCAGCGTAGCCATGTGACTTGTTCCCGCCCATGAAATCTGAGCAGCAGCGGCACCTGACACTCCTGGCAAACGTGATGGCCAGTGTGCAAGCTGGCACCCGTCCTCGCCATGGCAACCGGTGGCGCTGCAGACGGCGAGTCTCCATCGGTCTGGGCCCCAGAGTGGCGACATCTCCAATCATGTGGCCTGCAGTGGACAGGCAGGAAGAGCAAGAGAGAAACGTTATTTTTCAGTGGGTCATTGCTTGTGGCTGTCCATTCTTTTTCTGTTAATAGTAAAAAAAAATTTTTTAATGTTTATTTATTTTCGAGAGAGAGACAGAGTGTGAGCAGGGGAAGGGCAGAGGGAGAGGGAGACACAGGATCCTAAGCAGGCTCCAGGCTCTGAGCTGTCAGCACAGAGCCGGTTGCAGGGCTCGAACTCATGAACCGCGAGGTCATGACCCGAGCCGCAGTCCGACGCATAACTGACCGCGCCACCCAGGCAGCCCTGCTGCTGCCCATTCTGACTGATAGCGTGTGTCACTCGGGCCTGTGACCCTTGCGATTCCACCTCACCAGGCGACTGACAATCCCTTGAGTTCCTTAGGATGCCGGGGATGCCTTCTTGGACTGACATTCTCTGCTCCACATGCCCATGTTCTCATGCACTGACACTCCATGCAGTTCCTCCACCAGGAAGCCTTCCTAACTTTCCACCCAAGGCAACTGAAGGGAAGAATAACCTCTCCTCTACCCTCATGATCTCCTAGCTGGACTGAGAACTCAGTTGCCATGAGACAGATTAACAGGAGGGAAAAAACCCAAAAGTTTTATTATAAACACGCAGAAACCCAATAATGAAGTCACATCCAAAGAAATCTCAAGGCAGTTTTTACACCTTTTAGACAAAGAGACAATAAACCTGTGGGAAATTGACAAGACAAAGAAAACTTAACCTTGGGAGATTCCGTTAGGAGTCCTAAACGGAATTTGAGCTGGGGTATTAAATTAGGGAAAAAAAATAACAAGGGTTATTTATGTAGTCTTCTTTGAACTAAATTTCCCATCTCTGGTGACAAGGATCTCTTTAGATCCTGGATGCAATTTGCAGTCAGGCGGATGTGGGTTGAAATCTTAGCTCTACTGCTCACTAGCCGCATTTTCTGAAGGGAGTACCTGACTCTTCTGAGCCTCAGTTTCCTCATTTGTAAACTGGGGGCAATCTCAGCCTCAGGGCATCCATGGAAAGCACCTGGGATAATGTATCCAGTGCCCTATGGGGCTCCTTGGACGAGTCAGGCTCTGTGCCTGGGAGACTGGAGTGGCCAGGGAAGGTCTCGCTGAGGAAAGGACAGTTGAGGGGGTGGCTGAATGTGGAGAAGGAGCCAGCCATTCAAAGGGCTGGGAGAAGAACATTCCAAACAACGGAACCGCGATCACAAAGGCCCAACGTAACCAACTTCAATAAATGGCTGCTTTTCCAGCCCCGGTCTTCTTTCTACACTTCCCACATACCACTGCCCACCAGGGGACACCTCGGCCACAAGCCACCCAGCATGACCTCATCACATGCCTCGCTTGTGAGTTACCAGCAATGAGCTGTCACCCTCCTCCCCAGAACCTCCGGGGCCGCGTGCACCCTGAGGCAGGAAGATGAGGGAGATGGTGCCAAGTTCGCTGCAGGCTCGGCTGTGGGGATCAGCTGGTTATCTTCAGGGGCACAGTGGACCTCACCGCCACCACCAGTGACTCTGACCCTCTGGGTTTGCTTGTCCTCCTGGGTAGAGCCTCCAGCACACCGATAGGGACCAAGATTCCCCTGTGTGATCGCGGGGCCGCCCCAGGTGGCTGTGCCCTCGGCAGATCTGGTTTCTCCATTCCTTCTCCAAAAATGGCCATGGGGCTCCGGCATCGGCGCCTGACCCTGAGGACCGGTGGCTAGAACGTGACTCGCAGCTCGATGCCTTATTTGTTTCTGAGAGAGAGACAGAGCACAAGCAGGGGAAGGGGCAGAGAGAAAGGGAGACAACCTGAAACAGGCTCCAGGCTCTAAGTTGTCAGCGTAGACTCGAACGCAGGGCTCGAACCCATGAACCGTGAGATCGTGACCTGAGTGGAAGTCCGGTGCTCAACCGACTGGGCCCCCCAGGCGCCCCAAGGTCCTTCGTGAGCATAGACGAGCCCCTTGAGTGCAGGCTTGTCTGAGCCTCCTGACCTAGCCCTGTGTTCCCTTAAGAACGAATAAGACATCTATGGGCTCTGAGTCCCCAAAGGCTGAGCAGAAATGGCCCAGTGCTCTAAGTTCAGGCCAGCGCCGTGCTATCCCGGGGTTGTGTGACCGAGGAGGGGGAGCCATGGAGCTGTCAAGCTCACGCCGTCTGTGACTGCCGCCTGGTGCCACTCCAGCCGGGGCTATGCCCACTGTGCCCGGCACCTGGGAGAGCCAGCGCCTGACATCACCTTCCTGCTGCCCCGAGAGGCAGATCTGGGGACAGAAGCAGGCCAGACTTGAGAAGAAAGGGGAAGGACATCAGCTCTGGCACCCATAGGTGCCGCTGTGTGTTCCCGGAGCTGTCCCCGCTCAGAGCTCTCCCAGCCTGAGTCCCAACACTTCGCTGGCTTTTCTTTTTTTATTTTTTGGTGAGTCACCCTCCCCAGCCCCAATGTCTTCTTCTATAGGACAAAGAGATTGGATTTTTTCAAGGACAGCAGACGGTCCAGACCACACGCACAACGCCGGTTAGCGTGACAAGTGGCTGAGGCGTGCGTGTTGCCCAGGACTGCCCGGTGGGTGGTGTCTGCCCTGGACTCGAGGTGGGGAGTGGCAGCCCAGGGGCCACGTAACTGCCATCCATGAGCTGCAGGACCTTTGGGCCCTACCCGGCGGGACATTCTGCCACTCGCAACCCGTGGGCCGGGATCAGGTGGTTAAAATGCAGATGCTACCAACTGGGAAGCCTATGGATTCTTCAACAGAAACCTAGCTTGGGCTGATGAATCACCTTTCCTAAAGGAATAAATACCAATAAAAATAAAGGACTCTGGGTATAAGACATGACAGCACTCTGGGTATAAGACATGACAGCAAGGTGAGCTACATCAGATAATATTTTAAATGCTTTGTGTGACCTGCCCTCTTGCTGTCCAGTTTAAGAGGCTGCCTCCAGCTAGGGAGTAATCGAGGGGCCGCTGGCTGTGGCTGTCTCTCTTTCCCGTGGCTCCCTAGTGGCGGGGACGGCTCTATCAGCTCCACATCTGGAGGGGGATTTCCAGCAGACAGGATGCCACCTCTTGCTTGTATACCACTGGGGCTGGATCATTAGTAGGTACGATTCACATCCCAGACCCTTCTCTGTCACCCGCCCCGCCCTCCTCCTCTTCCAAATCTCCACCCCCCTCACCCCCAGCCTCACTCCTTGGCTCCCTCCCTACCCAGGCCTGTCCTTCACCCGTCAGATGGCAGACGGCACTAAAGAAGATGAATCTAGCAGGGGCGGGGGGCGGGAGTGATGCCAGGTTGGTTTTTTTCTAAAAATGCCCTCATCCTTTCCACATCCAGGCCCGGCCATGGCTCCTCAATATCTCAAGCTGGATGGTCAGGCAGCCCCGGGGTGGGGGGTGGGGGTACAGTTCCCAAGGGAAGAGCTGCAGGGGAAGCAGCTCCCAGTGACCCAGCCAGAGATGGCCATTCAAGTCTGCTCTTCTTGGGTCCCTGGGGGTAGCATTAAAGGCAGAAACCTCAAAATGTAAGGGGTTTTTTTGTTTTTAATTTTTTAAGTTAAGTAATTAATTTGGAGAGAGACAGAGACAGCCTGAGCTGGGGTGGGGGGGGAGGGGAAGAGAGAGAGAGAGAGAGAGAGAGAGAGAATCCCCAGCAGTCTCCACATGATCAGCGCAGAGCCCAACATGGGGCTCGAACTCACAAACCATGAGATCATGACCAGAGCCAAAATCAAGAGTCAGATGATTAACTGGCTGAGCCACCCAGGCACCTCTCAAAATGTCAGAAAATAACAAAAGTAAAAAAGGATCGTGTCATGAACCCCACATACCATCATCACTCTGGTCAAGAATTACAGTGCTGCTGCCCTGGCCCAGGCCACCACCAGAGAAGACCACAGACTGGGGGCTGAAGTCCAAGATCAAGGTGGCGGTCAGTTCCGTTCCCCCTTCGTGGCTTGCAGACAGCCCCCTTCTCACTGTGTCCTCACATGTGGCCAGTGGGGTGGTGGGTTGAGGAAAGCTCTCTCTTTAAAGGCACTAACCCCATTACGAGGGCCCTATGTTCACGGCCTCATCTAAACCTCCTACCTCCCAGGGGACCTGGGTGGCTCAGTCGGTTAAGGATCCGACTCGACTTCAGCCCAGGTCATGATCTCATGATTCGTGAATTCGAGCCCTACATCGGAGCATGTTTGGGATTCTGCCTCTCCCTCTGTCCCTCGCCTGCTTGCCCTCTCTCTCTCTCTCAAATAAAAATAAACTTTAAATAGTTGTTTGAAAAAATAAAATAAAATAAAATGATAAACCTACCCCCCAACCAGCCCAACTCCAAACACCATCATATTGGGCATTAGGCCCCAAAATGGGAATTTGGGGGGCAGGAAGGGGGACACAATTCAGTCCATAGCAATTATGCACATCTTTGTTTTATCTAGACCCTCACTTTTAAAAATTTGGTTATTCATTCATTTTTGATGGTGTATTTTAAGGCACAGATTACCTTTTCACTTCAGGACTTTATTGTACATCTCTAAGAGGTAAGCAATTTTAAAATATATATACCCACAATGCTGTTTTATCCCAAACAAAAGTACCAATAACTTTAACATCATCTAATGTCCAGTCTGTGTTTGAAGTTCCCTAGTTCTCTCCAGATGCCTTTTTTGAATAATTTTTTTAAGTTTATTTATTTTGAGAGAGAGACCACAAGCTTGAGTGTGGGAGGGGCAGAGAGAGAGGGAGAGAGAGAATCCCAAGCAGACTCCATGTTGTCAACACAGAGCCGGACGTGGGACTTAAACTCACAAACCGTGAGATCATGACCTGAGTCGAAATCAAGAGTCGAACGCTTGACTGACCGAGCCACCCAGGTGTCCCTCTCAAAGTGCCTTTTAATGGTTTATTGATTTGAATTCGGGATCAGGATCTAAAGGACATACACATGCACTGCATTTGGTTGTTTTCTCTTAAAACTTCAAATAAATAGCAGTGTCTCCCCTCGCTATGCTTTTTTGTGTGTAAAAAGTGGAAGTGGGAGGGGTCGCTTACCTTATAGAATGTCCCAAGTATTGGGTTTAATTTTTTTTAATGTTTTATTTATTTCTGAGAGAGAGAGAGACAGCGTGAGCAGGGGAGGGTCAGAGAGAGAGGGAGACACAGAGTCCAAAACGGGCTCCAGGCTCTGAGCTGGCTGTCAGCACAGAGCCCAATGCCGGTCTCAAACCCACGACCTGTGAGATCATGACCTGAGCCGAAGAAGGACACTTAACCGACTGAGTCACCCAGGTGCCACCCAAGTATTGGGTTTAGATAATTGCCTCCTTCTCCGTGTATCTACATACATCCTGAAGATGGTGAGTTACATCAGGACTTCACATAAAATATTTTTTCTGCAATACCTCATAGATAGTTCCACGTATTTCTTTTTTTTTTTTTAATGTTTTTATTTATTTCTAGGAGATAGAGAGAGAGAGACAGCGTGAGCAGGGGAGGGTCAGAGAGAGAGGGAGTCACAGACTGAAACAGGCTCCAGGCTCTGAGCTGGCAGTCAGCACAGAGCCCGACGCGGGGCTCGAACCCACGAACCGCGAGATCATGACCTAAGAGAAAGTCGGACGCTTAACCGACTAAGCCACCTAGGCGCCCCTCCACATATTTCTTACTGTACCTCCCCTTCCCTCTCTCTGCCTCATTTGGATACACCCTAAGGTTCATCAGTGGGTCCTGACGTTCAACTTCGTGTGTCCACTGTGAACGTCCACCTTCTGCCTTTCTTATGGTCCGACAGCCACGGATGCTTTTTCTCCAGATATATTGTTTTATTAGGGGCTGCAAAGCAGCGACTTCTTTTACCATTCCTTCTGAATTTAATTTCTAGAATGCTTCAATAAAGAAGACCTTTCCTTGGCCAATGATTTGTAGTTACCCTAAATCTACTTCACTCGGACAAAAATAGCATAAATATCGATGATTATTTCCCTTTCTCCGTCAATGATCAGACTGACGAGTCAGTGCCCTAGCAATGCCTCTTGGTGACAAATTAGATGCTGTACAATATCATATGGAACTCATGGCCTTTTGTACACTTGGTTTGTTTCAATCGAGTAGATGTGATGCTCAAAGCATCCCCCTTTTGGCCGGTGGAAGCCTCTTCCTATTGATTCCTGAGCCTTTGGACAGGATTTCAGTGATCTCTGGAGGCCACCAACCTTCTGGATCTTCGAGAAAATCCTAGGCTCACCCTGTGCATTTCTTGGCCTGGCCCTGGAATCAGGCATCTCTTCAAGAATCTCTGATCCTCTGCTAAGTAGTAAATGGTATCGGAGGCCACAGGCCGGGCCTCAGGACAATCTCTGCTATCAGGGACTTTTCCCGCCGGAGCCGGGAAATACAGTTGATCATTGAATAACACGGGTTTGAACCCTGCAGGCCTACTTACACACAGAGCCTTTCTAATACGTGCAGTGCAGGCCTGTAAGTGTATTTTCTCTCCCTTATGAGCTTCTTAGCAACAATTTCTCTTCTCAAGCTTATTCTGTTGTCAGAATACAGGATATAATACAGATAACATACAAAGTTATGTGTTAATCGGCTGCTTACGTTCCCAGTAAGGCTTCTGGTCAGCAGTAGGCTATTCGTAGTGAAGTTTGAGGGGAGTCAGAGGTTATATGTGGCTTTTCAACAGCCTGGAGGGGGGGGCAGCACCCCTAACCCCCCACATTATTCACAGGTCCACTGTATATATTTAGTTAGAAAAAGAAAAATAATTAATTAGGTCAAACTGAGACTTCCAATTCAAGCTTTAAGATGGTAAGGCCTTGGGGTGCCTGGGGGGCTCAGCTGGTTGGGTGTCTGACTCCGGCTCAGGTCACGATCTCACAGATGGGGAGTTTGAGCCCCGTGTCGGGCTCTGTGCTGACAGCTCGGGGCCCAGAGCCTGCTTCGGATTCTGTGTCTCCCTCTCTCTCTGCCCCTCCCCTGCTTGCGCTCCATCTCTCTCTCAAAAATAAATAGTTTTAAAAAATGTTATAAAATATCTCCCTGTCAATGTGGAGTCAAAATTCTGCATTTTAAAGGCGCTTGAGGTCACAGTTTACCCTGTGTGGCTGTGTTACCAACTTGGGGGCCACTGAGTTCATTTGCCACAGTCTGTCCTCAATTTGGGGGACATCTTTTTGATCAGTGGGTTCTATAAAACATTTACATAGTTGCAAAGCCATCCTGGAAAACAAGACAGATCTCACTTCTGTCCCTGTCTTTCCCTACTAGTAATGATGCTTATTAGATTTGGGTTTCCTTTTCCACGGATTCTTATTTAAAATAGACAATATACGTGTAGGTAAAAGCAACAAGCTATATATACTGTTTTATTCTACCTCCTCTTTTTTCTTTTCAACAAACAATATATCCTGAAGGTCTCACCCATCTGATTCTTTTTTCCACCTGCGTTATACACAGTTGTGTGGTTACATTGTAGCTCATATTCACACTCCCCTTGACCCTCACTTTGGACATACCGCTAATGTTTTGCTTTTCCAAATAACATTGCAGTACCTCCATGTGGCTTATGCAGACATCTTACTTTAAAAAAAAAATCACATGGGGCACCTGGGTGGCTCAGTTAGCAAAGCTTCCAACTTCGGCTCAGGTCACGATCTCACAGTTTGTGGGTTGGAGCCCCGCTTCGGGCTCTGTGCTGACAGCTCAGAGCCTGGAGCCTGCTTCAGATTCTGTGTCTCCCTCTTTCTCTGCCCCTTTCCCGCTCATGCTCTGTCTCTCTCCCTCTCTCTCTCTCTCAAAAATAAATAAACATTTAAAAAAATTTAAAAATCACAGGCCCAAAAGGGGATCATTTAGGCCAAGTCCCCAGTGGAGGCTTAATACATAATCAAACTGTAGTTTCAACCTCTCCCAGAAATGTCATCTTAACTGATCAGTCAGGAATTTTCTGATGGGCCCTCTCCATCCCCTAAAGGAAGATAAGGTGATCTTCAAGACAAGACCTCTTAGTTTCCCCTCAAGGGAAAGCAGCTTCACCTGGAAGAATCTTTTCCTTTGCTGGGAATTTTCCTGCCTCACCTACTTGTAGGAGAACTCTGCATTTTGTACAACTCCACAGGGGCTCCCTCCCNAGCCAACTCGCCAACTCCATCTTTACATTTCACTTGGTTGAATTACTTGACAGGCTTTTTGCCAATGTATCTTTGGGTGAGGGTCCTAGAAGTAGAATCACTACATTAAAAAGGGGCATGTGTGGGGGCGCCTAGGTGGCTCAGTCGGTGAAGCGTCCGTCTTCGGCTCAGGTCATGATCTCATGGATCATGGGTTCAAGCCCCACCTCAGGCTCCATGCTGACAGCTCAGAACCTGGAGCCTGCTTCGGATTCTGTGTCTCCCTCTCTTTCTGCCCCTCCCCTGCTCGCACTCTGTCTCTCTCTCTCTCAAAAATAAACATTAAAAAAATTTTAAAAGGGTATATGTGTGTCATTTGCAAGGTGCTGTCAAATCCCTTCCAGAAGGCTGAGCCACCAAAACTAAATCTGAACAATGTGCAGAATTGAGGGGTGAGATGCAATGCCCTCGCTCCATCTACCACCCCAGCCCGGGGACCAGGCCAGCGTCCCATTGTTCTACTCAAGGGTCAGTCCCGGACAGATCTCACAGAGGACCGAACACCAGCTCCTGGTGTCCTGGAAGCAGCTGTAAAATTCCATTCCCTTCACTTTGGCTGGAACACCACCAGTTTAATGAGTTGCCTGTTCTTTTCAGGCTAAGCTGAGGCTTCTTTTTTTTTTTTTTTGCTTTCTCTGATGGACAAACTTAAAAAGTAATTGTTTCTTTGTGTGTTTGGCTCTGCAGGCAAAATGTTTCAAGGCGTGGATCCACGTGGGAAATTATGTCTGGTGCTCAGCAAATGGAGGTTATTAATAAGTTTCTTGGTTGATCTGACCCTGCTGGTCTTTCTTAACAAATGCTAGGTATTCCAAAAAATACAAAAATGCTGATTCGAAGGGGCGCGTGCACCCCAATGTTTGTAGCAATGCTAACAGCAATAGCTAAGGTATAGAAAGAGCCCGAATGTCCACTGATGGATGAATGGATTAAGAAGATGTGAGCACTACTGGAGTACTACTGGAGTGCTGGAGTACTCGCGGAGTACTGGAGTACTACACACTGGAGTACTACTCAGAGATCAGAAAGAATGAAATCTTGCCATTTGCAACAATGTGGATGGACCAGACTGTATAATGCTAAGTGAATTAAGCCAGAGAAAGACAAATACCATCTGATTTCACCCATATGTGGACTTAGAGAAACTGAACAGATGGACATTGGGGAAGGGAAGGGAAAATAAGATAAAAACAGAGAGGGAGGCAAACCATAAGGAGACTCTCAAATACAGAGAACAAACTGAGGGTTGCTGGAGGGGTGGGGGCGGGGCGGGCTAAGTGGGTGATGGGCATTAAGGAGGGCACTTGTTGGTATGAGCACTGGGTGTTATATGTAAGTGATGAATCACTGGGTTCTACTCCTGAAACCAATGCTACATGGTGGGTTAACTAACTTGAATTTGAATAAATAGTTTAAAATGCAAAGAAAACTAACATGGCTGGGAGGCATTCGGTCTCTTGTTCATTTAACCAATGTGAATTGAACACCCCTTCGGTCTGCGCTCTACTCCCATTGCTGGGCTGGAAATAAAAACCTGCGCCGCCTACAGCACACAGTCGCTTAAGGTTTGGCTCACACTGTGTTTGTGGGTCTGGTTTGTTGTTGTTGTTGTTGTTGTTGTTTTTTAAAGAAAATAGTTGCTAACATTTGAAAATAAGGATTTCACATACATGTCCAGGCTTCTGACATCTCTTGAAAACTTGGCCAGGCCTGGCGTCACCAGTCAGACATGGCAGCTGCTGGTTGGAACGGGGTAGAGGCTGCCCCCTTGTGGTGGGGCATAGGATGCCCCGTCGAGCCCTTCTATTTCCCTCACCTCCTGGACCTTGAGTGTGTGAGCCCTGCCCCAGATACCACGCTCCCTGAAGGCAAGGACCACTTGTGTCTTACTTGACTTTGACTTTCTAGCACCCAGCCCAGACCCCAGCACACGGCAGGTCCTCAATACATGTTTGTTTATGAATAAAATATCTTTTGGAGGCATACATCACATTTTTTCTAATATTCAAATGGTGCCGGGGCGCCTGGGTGGCTCAGTCAGTTGAGCGTCCGACTTCAGCTCAGGTCATGATCTCGAGGTTCACAAGTCCAAGCCCTGCATCAGGCTCTGTGCTGACAGCTCAGAGCCTGGAGCCTGCTTCGGATTCTGTGTCTCCCTCTCTCTCTGCCCCTCTGCTGCTCATGCTTTGTCTTTCTCTCTCTCTCGAAAATAAATAAACATTAAAAACATTTTTTTAATGGTGCAAATCATTCTAGTGCTCTCGCCTAATCTCTGGAGCCGAGCGACATCTTACGTGCCCTTGGTCTGTGCCATCCCATCACCTCAAGTCACCTGTATGCCAGTGCGCTGTCCTCAGTGTCTTCACAGTGACATTTGACCCCCTAGTGATCGCCTCTCCACATGAGGATAGCGATGCATACCTCAAGAACCCCTGGGGAAACTGCAGAAATCAGAAAAGTCAAGCGTTAACACCTGGCGCTTGTTTTTATCGCATATTAGCAGCACCTTTATCTCCAAGCGGCAAGAGTCTCCACTCCTTGTTAGATCTTGTGGTTTGGGCTTTTTTCTTTCTTTCTTTCTTTCCAGCCAAGCCCCAAGGAAGAGATTACACCAGAAATCTCTGTATTCTGTACATTTTCTAAATCTCCTGTTCACAAACACTGATGGGATAAAGATCTTATCGGGAGGTTTGTATTTCTTATCAGGTCCACTTAGTGGCCCTTAAGGGGACAACTGGGACAGGTCAGAGCATATATAACAAGCAACTCTTGCTGGCCATTGCACGCTCAGAACCCAAGGAGAAGGCATATATAACAAGCAACTCTTGCTGGCCATTGCACGCTCAGAACCCAAGGAGAAGGCATGAAGTGGCTTGGAATCCTCGGGCTGGTGGCCCTCTCAGAGTGCCTAGTCACGTAAGTATAGGGACGTCAGGTGGCATCAGCTCTCTTTCTGGGCTCTTTCTTGCCCTCTTATTCTCCTGCCCATCCATGGGTAAAGAAGAGAACCTAATCATTCCCAGACTGTCTTAAAGTTCAAGTCTCCCTTTATTGACCAGAAGCTTACCATTTGCACTTTGGAGCCCCAGGTGTCTTGGAGCAGGCCTGCAGGGTTGTACGACTCCAGGGGGTGCCAGTCATATGAGCGATGTGAATGGCGCTCCTTGGATTGCTCAGTGCACAACCTGTGCAACTGTAGGCACGGTTCTGTCTATAGCATTTCTCCTGCATTTGTTTCTAGGTCTTCTCTCTGCTCTCTCTCCTTTTCCATATGTATATGTCTCTCTTATTTGTCTCTGCCTCTTTGGATGTCTCTGTGAATGCAAAACACGGTATTTTGTTTTTTTCTATTTTGAGTCTTTCTTGTTTCTCTACCCGCTTCATTTCCCTAATTTCTTCCCCAACTCCTCACTTCCTGCGTAACCCCTGTCTTCTGGCTGAGCCCCGGAAAAAGATCAAGAAGGATCCTTGCAGGCCCAATTGTGCCTCTAACAAGCAGCGTGACCATAGCCATGTCACAAACTCCCTGTAAAACGATGATGATGTTTTCCACTCCACCTCCCCCATCAGGGCTGCTTTGACAGAGACGCAGTAAGATGACAGATGGCTGCCACTGTCGAGACCTCCTAGCAGTCGGGTGCATGATAGCCATCCTTTTGCTTAACGCCCAAAACGTTCTATGTGGGGGGGATTATCATCATTCCACCTTTTTGCAGGTGGGGAAACTGAGGCACAGAAAGGCCATATGACTTACCCCAGATTACACAACAGAATCTGTATTCAAACCCAAGTTTATTGCCATGGTCTTCCAGTTGGGTTGGGTGGCCTGTCCTGATAATGAGATGACATCATAAAAATGCTTGGAAAATACACAGGAGCCTGATGGGCAGCGTTAAGATGTGGCAGTTAAGCTTTAACGAACACGGGGCAAGCCACTGCCGTCTCTCATCGGTTTCTCTTCCCCCACGCTGGCTTCCAGAATCCCTCTGACAAGGGTCAAGTCCATGCGAGAAAACCTCAGGGAGAAAGACAAGCTGAAAGATTACCTGGAGAGCCATCCCTACAACCTGGCCTACAAGTCTGATGACTCCGCAGATCCGGACTCGGCGACACATTTTGTGCCCATGAGGAACTACCTGGATGTGAGTGCAGTGGGGGGACCTACCGGGGCTCTGGCCAAGTGCTGGGGCTCATCTGGAGGTGTGAGTGGGGGTGGGCCGGGGCCAGGGCTCCCACAGACAGAAACGCCCGGGAACAGGGACCCCATTCACAAAAGAGAAGGCACTCATGACCTCGACACTTGGTCGGTGGTGACCGGGTCTGGCACTGACCAGGTGGCTTGGCCAGTGGAACCATCCATTTCAGTGCCAGCAGTACGTCACTGGGCACCTGTGAACCACAGCCCTTGGCTTGGGGGCTTTTGTTGTTTCTGAACTAAGCAAATCACTGAGCTATAGTTGAAGGGTGAGTCCTGTCTGATCAAATGACAAAGCCCCCTGTGAACCAAGTCTGACTCCCCAGGCAGAGGAAGTTCCGTCTCTAGAATGACACCAGTAAAAAACTTATTGAGCGCCTCCAGTATGGGAGGTTCTTGTTGACAGAGGGTTACTGTCTCTTCTCCAAGGATGTGTAGCCCAGCCTGGAAGACAGACAAAAAAGTAAATGAATGTCAAGTTAAAGGGCCAAGTGCATGGTATTGCTATTATACATCTTGAGTTTAGAGAAAGTGGCCTGGGGTGACCTAGGAGGGCTGCCTGGAGGAGGAAACACTCAAGCACGGCCTTGAAGGCTGGAAAGGATTTAGTGAGCTACAGAGGACACTGAAGAGCTTTTCAAACGGAGGCACTGGCCTGTAAGATGATTTCAGGAGACACGGGGCACCCAAAGGAGGCAGGCACCCTGGGAGTCAGGGAGGACCAGGGCAGCCCGGCCTGCCTTAAACCCCCCCCCCCTTCCCGGCCCCTGCAGCTGGCCTACGTTGGCATCATCAGCATCGGAACGCCCCCGCAGGAGTTCAAGGTCATCTTTGACACGGGCTCGTCTGACCTGTGGGTGCCCTCCATCTACTGCTCTAGCCCTGCCTGCGGTGAGTGCAGCCTTCCGGCTCGTGCCCCCACCACCCCGTCCTCCGTCCTTGGCAGACTGACGGACACTTGGCTCCTGTGTCTGCAGCTACTCACAACGTCTTCAACCCTGTGCGGTCCTCCACCTGCCGCATCTCGGACCGGTCCATCCACCTCCAGTACGGCTCTGGCATGATGTCAGGATTTCTCGCCTACGACACCGTCCGGGTAACGTGGGAACCGGACGCTGAGGCCAGCTGGCCGGGGGGAGGGGGAGGGCGATGAGCGATCAGAGGACTCGCTTAGGGTCGGGCGGGAGCACCTGTCTTTCCCAAAGTCCCCCAGGTAGCCACTGCCTGCCCTGCGGGGCTGTGCCCTAGACAGCCAGTACCCCTGCTGGCACAGAGACTTCGAGACTAGCTAACCGAGAAAACGGGTCATCGCGCTGGAGGGGCTTAGGGGCGCGGATGTGCGGCTCCTTTCCCCTTGGTTAGCCCCAGGCTCGTTTTGCTGGGGACAGGGAGAGGCGGGGAAAACCCGGCCACTTTTATATTCTCGGACTGTGCCAGGCACGGTGCTGGGGGCGTTCCTTGTCATACCTTGTTTGATCCTGTACCAACCTTACACGGCAGGCACTGTTACTGCCGTGACACAGAGGGGAAACTGAGGCACGGGGGGAGGGAGTCCCTTTCCCAAGGTCAGGCACCCGGTAAGCAGTGTCAGAGCTGGGAAGCAGAGCAGGGCTCACACGGCGGGGGCGGGGGGGGGAAGGCGAACTGAAAGGGGGGCTCTGGGTGCAGCCGAGTGCTCCGGGCTCCCAGGCCAAAAAAGCAGGGGTTGCAGAAGTGGGAGAGTCCTGAGAAATGGGTTCTTACCCTTGGGGGCCTTTGAGAATCTGATAAGCACCTGAACACACACACACACACACACACACACACACACACACATATACGTGCGTGCATATTTCCCAGGCAGAATTTACACAGGAGCCCCAACGGCTTCATAGTATAATAGCCTTCTCCCCTTGGTTGGACACAAAATCCACAATGAGTTGCAATGAATTCACATCATTTCTGTCGTCACAGCACAGAAAGGTCAATAAGAAGTCTGCCCTCCTCTCTGTTCCTTTTGTCCTCAAGTGGGAACGATTTGGTCCCACTCGCGTCTCAGGGTCCCTACCTGTGAAAAAGGCGCGATGTCCCAGAGGGGCAGGTGTTGGTTAAAATGCACAGCGCCACGCAAACGGAGCCCGCATCTCTGCTCTGGCGGGTCCTAACCATCCGAGGTCCGCCCAGGGCACAGCCGCCCCTTTTCCTCCCTGCCCACATCCACCCAGCCTGGCCCCACGTGCCAAACCTTTCCCCCATAACACCCTCTTCTCCCACAGTTCGGGGGCCTCGTCGACGTGGCCCAGGCGTTCGGCCTGAGCCTGCAGGAGCCTGGCAGGTTCATGGAATACGCAGTTTTCGACGGCATCCTGGGCCTGGCCTACCCCAGCCTCAGCCTCAGAGGGACCATCCCCGTCTTCGACAACTTGTGGAAACAGGGTCTCATTTCTCAGGAGGTCTTTGCCTTCTACTTGAACAAGTAAGTCCTGGCTGGACAAGCCTTTTGTCCAAATCAGCTGTCACATGCTTTGAGTTACATGAAAAATCATAGACAACTTGATCCTAAAGTTTCTTGAGAGACAGCCTAGTCCGGGGGTCAGCACACTATGGCCTGGGGGCTGTATGTGGCCCGCCACTTGTTTTTGTAAATAAAGTTTTATTGGCACACAACCAGGCTCATTTGTTTCCACCTTGTCCGTGGCTGCCATTGCTCAACAAGGGCAGTGCTGAACGGTCACAATAGACACCACGTGGCCTGCAAAGTCTACAATAATGATCATCTGGCCCTTGACGAGAGAACGCGGCTGACCCCTGCAGTCCAAGTGCCTCGTGTGACAGATGGGGACACCAAGGCCCCGAGAGGAGCTTTGCATACGGTTGCCCAGGCAGGTGCTCGCAACGGCAGGACTCGATCTCAGCCTGTAGGATTCTCCCCCATGGTGGGTAGTCAAGCCATCAGCAGATCTCCAGGCTCCGGCCTCAGTAGCAGGAAAAGCTGAAGTCCCGTGGCCACTTGAGGGTCTAGGGGAGGGCAGGGACAGGGGGGAAGCCCAGACTAGAGAAAGACCTTGTCGACAAACTGTCTTCTCCACCCAAGGTGGAGTTTGACCCGCAGATGTGTGTAGGAAGCAGAGAGTGTGGTGGAGGCTGTGCACTCTAAGAGGGGCCTGAGTTCAAACCCCAGCTCTATACCTAAACTAAAACAGAGCTGCCAAACCCCTCTGAGCCTCAGGAATACGAGACTCAGTCAAAGGAGAAGATTCATTCGATGGAGCACCTGCTATGGGCTGGCGAAGGAGGTTGCCAAGAAATAAGTACATAAAGAAAGGGAAAAGGCACCTCCGGATAGTCATTGGTTCCAGGGCAGCAACGAAACAAGGTGGTAGAACAGACAGTGATGAGCATGGTTGCAGATGGGCTACAGCAAAGGCGTCTCTGAGCTGAGACCTCTGTGATGGGAGAGGGCCAGACCCGGGGGGCAAGTTCCAGGCAGAGGGAGACCCGAGGACCAGCAAGGGGGCCGGTGTGGCCAGAGCCCCGGGGGTGGAGGGGATGGGAAGGAATTCTGGCAGAGAGGCGGGGGCCAGGCTCCCCTGGGTTTTAGTTGTTGTTTTTTTTTTTAATTTTTTTATTTATTTCTAGGAGAGAGAGAGAGAGACAGCATGAGCAGGGGAGGGTCAGAGAGAGAGGGAGTCACAGACTGAAACAGGCTCCAGGCTCTGAGCTGGCAGTCAGCACAGACCCCGACACGGGCCACGAACCCACGAACCATGAGATCTTGACCTAAGCGAAAGTCGGACGCTTAACCGACTAAGCCACCCAGGCGCCCCATCATATTTCTTTATTTTTGAGAGAGAGAGACAGTGCACAAGTTGGGAAGGGGCAGAGAGAAAGGAAGACGCAAAATCCGAAGCAGGCTCCAGGCTCTGAGCTGTCAGCACAGAGCCCGACGCAGGGCTTGAACCCCCCAACCTCAAGATCGTGAATGACCTGAGCCAAAGTTGGACACTTAACCAACTGAGCCACCCGGGCGCCCCTTGGCTCCCCTGGGGTTTTGCTCTAAGAGGGAGCGGAGACCTCTGGGGGTGGGGGTTAGGCAAGGAGGAGACATGATCCAATGTACATTTTTGGAAGCTCACCCTGGGAATGATGCCGTGGGGCGGAGGCAGGGAGTCCGGGGAAGAGGCTGCAGCCGCCTCTTTAGAGAGAGGGTGGCAGCTTGGTCCGGGGAGGTAGAGGGAAGAGGGAGAACAGGGCAGGAGTCAGGGTGTATACGCTGGAGGAAGAAACTGCAAGACTTGTTATGGAAGGAAGGAGAGGGATCGGCAGAGAAGTTTCCTCCCTCACTAACATTTTTTGGGTGCTCCCAGGACCTGCTGCATAACTTGCAGGAACAGTGCAAAATGCAAACGTGCTGTTTGACAAGGATTAGGAATTTCAAGACAGGGACGGCAGGGATGCGGGGCCTTGCCGAGCATGGGGCCCTGTGGCCACACCCTGTGTGCGCCTGAACACTCAGCTTTTCTGAAAGACCGCTGGCCAGACCTCTCTGGCCAGCGTGTCCTCCGACTGCATTTCCGGGCGCTCTGATCACTAAAGGGGGTCTGCAGAGGGGATGGTCAGAGCCAGCCCCGGAGCCAGACTGTCCAGGTTCGAACCCAGCTTCACCATTTCATCAGTCGGGCTTCAACCTCCCCGTGCCTCGACCTCCCTGTCTGTAAAAGGGAGAGCAGAGGAGAGCCTATGCCATGGGGCTTTGTGAGGTGTAGACAAGTGAGCCCTTAGGCAGTGCCCTGGGTGTTGCTGAGCTTGAGAAGAGCATCCCCACCCCCCGCCCCCGGTTAATTTCCATTCATGATGAGCCCCTCCTCTCCCTCCCAGAAAGGAGGAGGAGGGCAGCGTGGTGATGTTCGGCGGCGTGGACCACTCCTACTATAACGGAGACCTCAACTGGGCACCGGTGTCCAAACAGCTCTACTGGCAGTTATCTATGGACAGGTAGGCCCGGCTGCATGACGGCTGCCCTGAGTGACGCCCGTGCGTGACATGGGAGCCGAACTCTCTCTGGGAAGAAGCAGCAGGTGAAGGTCTACACCCGCCTGCTGTGGGGGAGGCTAAGGTAGAAAGGGGATCGGAGAGAACTCCACCAATCTGAACAGGGTCCTGGTCAGGCAGCCAACTGCCCTGCTTCATCTGGGATCAATGGGGTCCCTAAGAGCTTGGGACTGTCAGTTTGAAAACAGGGGACATCCTGAGCAAACCAAGATGGTCGGTCCTGCTAGGGAGAAGCTCCCCAGCATTAGAGAGAGGCCAGCTCCATTCCGGAGGCCTGAGAGCAAATCACACAAAGCTCCTCCCCTTCTCCCCCCCCCCCCACTATCCTGGGCACACTGTAGGGCAGAGGCCCTGACAGCGAGCATCAGGACGCTGGGAATCAGCCCGAGAACAGGGAGGCAATGACTGATGGGATTCTATGTGATGCCAGCAGACAAACACTTAAAATGTCCTTTGGAAGCTTCCATAGCCCCTGTCCCGCCCCAGGGTAGCTCAGGCATTGCCCGGCCATTGCACACACATGCTGGGGGCTGGTGGAGAGCCTCCTGCGGCTCCCTTCCTCTCATTCTGAGCACGTGCTGCCCCGGAGAACCTCCATCTTCACTGTGGGGGCCCCATCATGAGCCCCACACCGAATACAGGCCTCTCATTGTCCCTCACTCACTTATTCATTCATTCAACAAACATATTGGACATCTGCTGTGTGCTGGTCCCTCGAGGGAGGCACTGAGGATAGACCTTGCTCCTTCAGAGCTCACCATCTAACAGGGCAGATGTATAGGAAACAAGTCACACAAATAACGATTTACCCCTTTGATACATGCCCAAAACGAGGGAAAGTATGCCAAGATGACCAAGAGAGGAGACCTGACTGAGTGTGGGGGTAAGACGCCCCTAAAAACGTGACAATGATGCTGGAACCAGGAGGAGGAGGAGAATTAGCCAAAGGGAGTGGGGGTGCTTCTAGAAAGGGGTACCAGCATGTGCAAAGGCCCTGAGGCACAAGAGAGTTTGGTCCGTTCAAGAAGTGAAGGAAGTCACAGAAGGTTGGTAGGTCAGAACACAGGGCAACAGCTGGCAGGCGTGAGCTGAGGGCTGTTCTGGAGAGGACTGCTGGAGAGGGTGGTAGTGAAGGAAGCCCGCAAGGTGATCCTCAAACCTGCTTTATCCCCCTGTCTCTCAGCATCTCCATGAACGGGGAGGTTATTGCTTGCAATGGTGGCTGCCAGGCCATTATTGATACCGGAACCTCGTTGCTGATTGGCCCACCTGACGTTGTCCTAGACATCCAGAAGATCATCGGTGCCAACCAGTCCCACAGCGGCGAGGTGAAGGGTCATTGCCGCAGGGTGGCTCTCGGGCTTTCTATATGTAGAAGAATCAGCTGGGCCAACCTCTCTCTCTCTCTCTCTCTCTCTCTCTCTCTCGCTTTCTCTGACAGTACCTAATTGACTGCGATGCCAGCAACACTCTGTCTGACATCGTCTTCACCATCAACGGCATCGACTACCCAGTGCCAGCGAGTGCCTACATCCAGGAGGTAAGGAGCCCACAACCCCGGCAGGTCCGCAGATCCGGGACTTGGAGGAACGTCGGGTAGCAGCCCGGAGGAAAGGCCCCCTGGAGGCCAAGCCGCGTCATTGCAGATGCTCCTGAGCGGCCAGAGAAGGCCCGCCTCGGGTCCCTAGGAAGGCTGCCTGGAGGGGCTGAGCTCAGGTTTAAGAGCCGGTGGGGGTGAGGGGAGAAGGAAAGGCATTCTTTGCGGAGGGAACAGCCGGAGCGAATCAGAACCGGCAGCCTGGGAGAACCGCAGACAGTTCTGGTTCCTGCGCGGGCACCCCACCTCTGCCGCTGCTCAAAGAGCCACTTGGCTCACAGGAGACGAAGGGAATCCAGCGCAGAGGCTCTGGCTGTTGAAGGTGGCTGCAAGCGGGGGCTCGGGCTGCCTGGTGAGCGTTTCCGACTCCTCCAGGGTCCTGACAGCACCTGCTTCAGCAGCTTTGACAGTCTCAGAGGCAGCTTGCTCACCGCAGACTCCTGGATCCTGGGTGATGTCTTCCTGAGGTTGTATTTCACCGTCTTCGATCGAGCAAACAACAGGATCGGCATGGCTCCGGCAGTGTGAATGCTGGGGCTGCTCCAGGAAGCAACCATGCCCACCCCAGACGTGGGCGTGCATGCTCTCTCTCTCTCACACACATGCACACACACACACACAGACACACTCAGGGCATTCCTGCCCAGGGGCTAGCTTGAACTGTGTCTTCTGCTATGCAAAGCCCTGCTCTCAGTGGAGAATAAAAGACCTCATTTTCCACGGTGCTAATATGAATGAGTGCCTCTCTTTGGGTCGGGGGTGGGGGGCGGGAGAGGGTGTGTGTGCAGGAATCCGAATCAAGCAGGACTCCAGAATCCAGCCTGGACCACCAGTGAGACGGCCCCATCTCCAGCCGCAAGGCTACTGGGGACCCCAGGATTCAAGGACCAGAGCAGGTCGAGGTCTCGGTGACCCAAGAAATCAAAGGCCATCAGCTCATTGTTTCTCTCCCTCCCTGTTTCCCTTCTTTCATCTTTGAGTCTCTTCTTCTGACAAGTTTCTTTCAGTCTTCAACCTGAGCTGAAGGACCTGGGTGGGGGCGGTCGGACTCACGACTTCCCAGCCTTAAGGTCTCCAAACAGAAAGGGAGAAACCTTACAGAACAGCCTGGTACCAGGGAAGGCTCTGATTGGTCCACCTCAGGTCATGTGTCCAGCCCTGGACCAATCACTGTGGCCCGGGCATGATTGGCTCGACTTGGTCACGTGGCCTCATCTGTGCCCTGGGTGTGATTGACAGTGTCTTATAGGACCACGTAGCTTGAGCAGCCGGAGAGCGGTCCCTAAAAGAAGTGGCAGGGGTGCGTTTCTAGACAGAAGCGATGACGACGCACGCCGCCAATATCCGCCCTCTCCTCGTTCAGAGGGATGTTAAAGGATAGTAAAAATAGATTCTATTCTTTCGGTTGCAAAGGACGACCTGGCAGTGACCTTCTGCGCCAGGGGCAGGTGGGGGGTGGGGAGTGTTCTGAATGAGGCCCTTTAAACTAAGATGCTTCCATCGGGGCCTCCTATAGCGAAGCGGGCAAAGGACCCCAGCCACCAACTCTCTGCCACCTACGAGGTCCTCTCCAGTCCGGCTTCCCAAGTGGCAGACCCACGTGGACCCCTGAGCCCTCCCCACCCCTCAGAAGCCCAACAGGACCCCTCCCTTGGCCTCTAAGACCTCTTTAGGGAGACAGACGCTCATGTAAAAGGGGACCTAGAGTGCACAAAGCCTTCAGCCTTCCAGAGCCTGCTATCCTGAGTGTCCTCCAGGGGGGTACAGCTATAAAACCATTTGGTTTGAGCTGCCTTGGTTTGGGAAGTGGGGGGTGGGGGCATCACTTCTTGCCACCTGGAGACCCCCCTCCCCCAGGCAGAGGCCCAAGACAGGGCAGGAGGATCAAAAGGCAGAGGGAGGGAGGCCCAGACAAAAGGAGTAATAACGTAGAAAACGACATCCTATCCCTATGCATGGTACTGTCATTATTCCTAAGGGACAAACAGCACAGAAAGTGGCATTTCTTCTTTCGGTATCTTTTCCTTTGCCACATATTTACTGAGCACCTACGATGTGCCAGGCACCGTGGCGGGACCCTGGGATAGAAGGCTGGATTAGCAGGGCGCCTGGGTGGTCTGGTCGGTCAGTTAAATGTCTGACTCTTGATTTCTGCTCAGGTCATGATCTCATGATCTCATGGTTCATGAGATCAAGCCCTGCACTGGGCTTCGCGATATCAGCTTGGGATTCTCTCTCTCCCTCTCTGCCTCTGCCCCACTCTAGCGAGTGCACACACACACTCTCACTCTCTTTCTCTCTCTCTGTCTCATGAATAAATAAATAAACATCTTTTTAAAAAAGGGCTGGATTAGGAACCCACTGTTCGACAAGGAGAAAGAGACAAATGATAACACCCACCTGTGAGTGCCAGGTGGCAAAAACAACCAAAGTGTTAGTAGGAAGCCAGAGGAGTGACAGGCTTTCTCTTCCATGAGCCAGGGAAAGTTGGGGGGGAGGGGCTGGCATTGCCACCCAGCCTGAAACGTAGCCCCAAACCCTGCAGTTACCAGCTGTGTGAGATGCACTGTGTGCCCACTGTTATGTCCTAGACCCTTTGCGAGGGAATAAGATTATGATCACATGGGGAAAGCATAAGGGAATGCAGAGGAAAAGGTGAGACCAGAATTCATATTGCTTTTACTTGTTTTTATTTTTTAAATTTTATTTATTTATTTTGAGAGAGAGAGAGAGAAAGAGTATGAGTGGGGGAGGTGCGGAGAGAGAGAGGGTGAGAGAGAGAATCCCAAGCAGGCTCCACACTGTCAGCACAGAGCCCCATGTGGGGCTCGAACTCATGAACCCGTGATCATGATTTGAGTCCAAATCAAGAGTTGGATGCTTAACTGACCGAGCCACCCAGGCGCCCCGGTATTATTTTTAAACAAACAATAAAAACCCAGAAATGGGCTTAATGGAGACTCAAGTGGACAGTTTGTAAAACTCATTTTCCAAGTGAGTCTTCATGGAACTTCTCTGTTGGACAGAAACCACCATTAAGAGCAAGAATATGCTATCTCACTGTCTCCCCCATGACCCTCCTGCAAGGCAGGGTATGTTGTGCCCATTGTACAGATAAGGGGGGGGTGTCTCTGAACTTCTGGCTCCAACTCCCAGTGACAGGCACATAGTAGGCCATCAGGAAATACACGCTGAATAAATGAAGAGATGAATTAGTAAGTGCTGCCCTCTAGCGCACACTGCTGCCTCCACGGTGGGAGACCTGTGCGGGATCAGTGATCTTTCCATCACCTGTAAAGGGGCTTTGCTCCCCTAAATGAGCCTAAGCTCAAGGCCGGAGCTGGTGTCTTTTTTTTTAACATTTATTTATTTTTGAGAGACACAGAGCACAAATGGGGGAGGGGCAGAGAGAGAGGGAGACACAGCATCTGAAGCAGGGTCCAGGCACTGAGCTGTCAGCACAGAGCCCGATATAGGGCTTGAACCCACGAACCATGAGATCATGACCTGAGCCGAGGTCGGAAGCTTCACCGACTGAGCCGCCCAGGCGCCCCAAGGTGTCTTTCAATGAACCAAACTTTCCTTGAGCCTCTGTATGTGTAGCCTGTGCCACCAACAGGGGCATAAATCCTGATCTTCAAAGCAAAAATCCACCCCCCACAACCCCCTGCTTCATCCTCTATGGATTGTGCACGGAAGGGATGTATAGCCTTTGCGGAGAGAGAATAAAGAGAAAAAGGGAAAAGATAGCTCTTGAACACTTATTGTGAGAGTGTAAATTGATGCCATCTTTTTAGAGCTTTGTCCTTAAACTAAGATTGGGAGGAAAGCTAGGCATTAGTCTAGGAAAGAGAAACGCTGCCAACAGAGAGATGATACCTCTGCTGGGGCTGCACACTGCCCCAAGTCCATTCTCGTAGAAAAAGCCAACCCGGAACAGACCGTGACGTGCTGACACCTAGTGGCCAAGAGAGGAATTGCACACACTCTCCACCTCCTCTTCCCCATTGCCTGCCGCTTGGTTCCAGCTACTTGAATATCGCTATTTGGCAACATGAAACCCCAGTCATACTAACTCTCCCACCTTTAGACCTGCTAAGACTTTGATAAGGAGATCCCAACTATATATATTTAGCTAAAAATTATTTATTAGCTATAAATATTTTCCCAGGGAAGTTTTGTTAATAAAAGTTTGAAAGTGGCACATAAAGACCGGCTCCTGAGGGGCCCCGTTGGTTGAGGGTCAGACTTTGGCTCAGGCCATGATCTCACAGTTAGTGAGTTTGAGCCCCACATCGGGCTCTGACAGCACAGAGCCTGCTTTGGATCCTCTCTCTCCCTCTCTCTCTGCCCCTCCCCTGCTCACTCTCTCAAAAAAAAATCAACATTTAAAAAATAAAAGAAAATGTCAACCTTCACCGACACCCTCTGTGCCCTTGTCCCCTGCATGCTTTCACTTCTCTCTTCTCTCCACCATCACCGTTTCACACACTACACAATTTGTCTATGCCTCTTGGGATTGTCTGTCACCTTCCCTGCAGGGAAAATTCGTGAGGGAGTGATTTGTTCACGGAACTGTCTTGTTCCTTGATAGATTCCTCGGTGCCTAAGTTAGGGCCTGGGGCGGAATAGATGCTCCTTACATATTCTGGAGGTGAACATTATGTCAATCAAACGTTGAGAAAACACTGCATCCGGGGCTCTGCAAAAGCCAGAAGCGTGGACTTGACCAGTTGTGATCCGTTTCCTTGGGCCACTGTAACACGTTCCTGGACTGAACGGCTTACACAACGGAAATTCATTTTCCCCCAGTTCTGGAGGCCGGAAGTCTGAGGTCAAGGTGTTGTCGCCAGGGTGGTCTGTTCTGAGGCCTCTGTCCATGGCTTTTAGGTGGCCGCCTTCCTCTGGTGTCTTCACATGGTCTTTCCTCTGTGTGTGCCTGTGTCCTAATCTCTTCTTAGAAGGAGACCGGTCAGGTTGGATTAGGGCCACCCATATGACCTCATTTTATCTTAACCATCTGTCTAAGGAAACTGTCTCCAAATAGTCCCATTCGGGGATTCTGGGGTTAGGACGTCAATATATGAAAAGGGGGGAGGGGGACTAAGTCAGCCCATTTCATAGATAAACACCAAAAAAATGCTAGGATGTGTCAAAAGAATACAAGCATCAGCTGAAAGGGGTTCCTAGGGGCCAAACCCAGGTCCAGCGAGGCGTGAACCATAAGAATAATAACAGATTATAAGTCACTGAATAAAACAAGAATCTATGAGTCCATACTGATGAATAAAAACAGATAACGAATGGAACGGCTATCCCTCACCATAGACTGCTGATTGAAAAATGTAAAAGAAAATTACCACCTTGCAGCCCTCGCTTTAATAATTGATTCGGACACAAATCCTCATGGGATGCTTCAACCCAGGTGAAGGTCTCACGGGGAAGAGCATATTTACAGTCCCAAAGCACCTCCCCACAGAATACCTTAGTCATCCCAGCTTGAGAGCCACAGTGGACAATCTGGTCAGCAGGTGCCGCCTTTTTTTTTTTTTCCAGTTTATTTATTTATTTTTGGGGAGGGGGTGATGGGCAGAGAGAGAGAGAGAGAGAGAGAATCCCAAGCAGGGTCTGGACTGCTAGTGCGGAGCCCGATGCGGGGCTCAAACCCACAAACTGTGAGATTGTGACCGGAGCCGAAACTATGAGTCAGAGGCTTAACCGATTGAGCCTCACAGGTGCCATCTTCACCAAGTAACCAAAGTCACCAACACGTATTGAGGGAGAGATTAGCACCCAGAGTACCTCCTGTGACATTCCTGGTAAAAACAAAACAAAACAAAACAAAACAAAACACGAAAACAAACAAAAACACACAAAAAACCATAACCTGAATCTCAAAGTAAGAATACATCAGACAAACCCAAATCCAGGTACATTCTGCAAAACCAGCCGGTACTCTTCAAAAACTGTCAAAGTCACAAACAACAAAAGGCAGGCTAAGCAGCCATTCCGGACTGAAGGGGAGTGAAGGGATCAGGCAACCAAAACTAATGCACGATCCTGGATTGAATCCTGGGTCAGGGAAAAACAAAATCACTGAAAGGGACAATCTTGGGACAGCTGATGAAATCTGAATACGTCCTGTGTATCAGAGAATAGTATCGTGTCACTGCTAAGTGTCCTGAATATGATCATTGTACTGTGGTTACCTAAGCAAATGTCTTTTGTCCCGGGAGGCACACACTCAAGATTTAGGAGTAAAGGGTCATGATGTCTGCAGCTGACTCAAATTATTCAAGCAAAATAATGCTCTGTGTGTGTGTGTGTGTGTGTGTGTGTGTGTGTGTGTGTGTGTGTAGGGAGAGAGAGAGGGAGGAGGTAAATAGGCTGAGAGGTCAGTAAGGGCTGTAGCCGGGCGAAGTATATACAGAAACTTGCTGTATGAGTCTGGCAATTTTTCTGTACGTTTGAAATATTTTCAAAAGAAAAGGTTTCAAAATGTAAGCAGGGGTTGATGCTTGGTGCTGAGGACAGGAGAGCACAAGACTGCAGGGGAAGGGAAGGTGCCTTACCTGAGCCAGCACAGGACAGAGAGAAGAGGCGGGCGGCCCACCGCCCATCACACAGGCTGAGCTGGCACACCAGCAGGGTGACTTCCCAGCCCCCAGCCGGCTCCGAAGACGCCTCCACCTCTCCCAGCGACCTAATGCTCATTCCAGGGGGGTCTGTCAGGGCGCTGACCCATCACCCAGCATCTACTCTGTGCAGGTTTCAAATCCCTGTAACAGTTGACTCCCCCTGGATGCCTGGGTGGCTCAGTCGGTTAAACGCCCAGCTCTTGATTTCCACTCAGATCACGATCTCGAGATTCATGGGATCGAGCCCTGTATCAGTCTCTGCACTGACAGCATAGAGCCTGCTTGGGGTTCTCTCTCTCTCTCTCTCTCTCTCTCAAAAATATAGAAATAAACATTTTTTAAAAAGTTGATTCCCCCTGGGAAGGGGAAGCAGACCTTACACTACTCTAAGACAGCTCAAATGTAGGTTTGCCTGAGTGGCTCAGTTAGTTAAGCATCAGACTTTGGCTCAGGTCATGATCTGGTGGTTTGTGGGTTCAAGCCCTGTGTCGGACTCTGTGCTGACAGCTCAGAGCCTGGAGCCTGCTTCCGATTCTGTGTCTCCCTCTTTCCCTGTACCTCCCCTGCTCACTCTCTCTCTCTCAAAAATAAACACACACACAAAAAAGACAGCTCCAAAGCCACCTCCTCCATGATGAACTCCCAGATGTTCCCTGGAAGTGAGCTCCTTTTTCTAAATGACTTCTAGCCTCTCCTCTCTCTTCAGTATCCTGGCTCTAGTTAACTATTACAATCATTTTCTGCCTGTTACTTCAGTGATTAAGCATAGATCTTATTCCTCCCACTCAGATGTGAATCCAATGAGGGCAAAATTCACGGCTAATTTGTTTCTGGCAGGCCTGCTGCCCAGCACGTGGGACGAAGGGGTGAATGAAGAGATGGACCAGGCAAAGGACTCGTGGCGGATCTGGGTGCTGGGGAACCAGGCCAAGGCGGGTGATGCAAAGCAATAAAAGGGTGTAGAAAGATGGCAAAGGCTTCCGCTTGCATTCTCNCTGCAGGCCCTGTGGCCGGAGCCCCAGCTCCTTCTAGAATGGCTTTTCTCCTCTGTAGCCCGAGGCCCAGGTCAAGGGTTTTAAATACCCTCCGGCCATTTCCCCAGCTCCCGCCCCTATAACCAAACATGATAAAGTCACAGGTCAGAAGCCAGGACCCAGGTCACCGCCAGAAGGAACAGGGCCTCAATCAGGTCAGGAAAGGCACAGAGGATCAGGTCCAGAAGCGTGTTTGCCAAGGAGTAATGAGACATTTCGGAGGATAAAAGAGCGGGGGCCCTGTGGGGCGGGACTCATTATCAGCGACCTTGACCTCTGTCCCCAGCAGGAGTTCACGCCAGGCCACCAGCTCCAGTGAGTCTCCGCTGCCGGGGGCAGGCCCAGCTCAGGGGATGCACCCGGTAGAGGATCAGGGGCTGTGACGGGGCAGAGGGGCTTCCTGAGAATCCCTTCATCTCCGCTGAGGGACTTCAGGCCAACTCCTTGGTTATGCTCCAGTTCCCGAGAATTTTCCATACCCTGGTTAATACCCCGTCCTCTGCCAGCCCACTCCCCAGATTCCAAACATTTCCTTGTCTGCCTCCGGTTAACCCTCGCCCTGCCCAATTCCAACTGTCTGCCTCCCCCCAAGCCCTTCCCTTGCATTGTACCCAAAGCAGGGGTGGAAACTCCGGACCACGCTCTTTCCCTCCCGGGACTCCGCGTGAGCATGTCCCTAAATCCCAGGAGACTGTCCTCGAGAGCTTGGACCACGGTGTCCAAGGCCCTTGCTGCTCGAAGGCCACACAGCTGGGGCTGTCAGGGTCCCTGTGCTCCTGGCCCCTGAAGGTCAGCGGGCTCCTGCTGTCCGGTTGCAACTCACTTCCTCATTCACATATCTGTTCGCTTAATTCATCTGTATGGAATGTCTATTCTGCACCAGCGGCTGGGTGGTATCCTAGCTTCTGCTTGCATACCTCCTGTGGAGCAGAGCTCACTACCTGTATGTCGCCTTATCCGTGGTCAGCAACTCCACGTGCCTGAGCAGAACTCCCTCTCCACCCCGGCTGGGCCCCAGGGAAGCTCGAAATTGGGTGGGGGCCTGTTGTGAGCATCTTCCTGGGAAAGCAGCAGTAAATGCTTACTGGTGTGGGCTCAGGATCCAGACAGCCTGGGTTTGAACCCCAGCCCTGCCCCCTTCCACCAGCTAAGTGACCTGTGTAACTTTGAGCAGTTACTGAACCTCTCCACATCCTACCAGTAGGAGAGGAAGAGGAGGGGGACCTAACTCATAGAGTTGTTCAAATGAGACTTAATTCCCACAGTGCACCTGCCTTAATACCCATTAACTGTCATCATCTCACAGGCGTCTATGCCTTACTGTCCCTGGCACTGAGCTTCTTCCTTGTCCCAGGGTCTGGTCTGGGTGGAAGGGGCTTTGACTCACCTGCCCCAGGGAGAAGGACCGTGTTGGGACAAGCGTCTTCTCTCCCATGTGCTGTCTGCCAGCCCTCAGAGGTCTGCAAACCAAACCCAATTAGAAATTCACTTTCTTTAATGGATAAGGAGCATCCAAGGCCAGAATGAAGGGACTACCTGCTTTTTCTTTTTTTTTTTTTTAACATTTATTTATGTATTTTGAGAGAGAGAGAGCACAAGAGGGGGAAGGAGAGAGGGAATCACAAGCAGGCTTCACGCTGTCAGTGCAGAGCCTAATGCAGGCAGGGCTCGATCCCATGAACCGTGAGATCACAACCTGAGCTGAAATCACGAGTTGGTCGCTAAACCGACTGAGCCCCCCAGACCCCCTCAACCGAAATGTTTTTTAATGAGCAAAAGACTTGAGCAGGCACTTCCTCAAAGAAGACATGCAAGGGGCCAGTAAGCACATGAAAAGGTGCTCCATGGTACTATTCACCAGGAAATGCACATTAAAACCACAAGAAGGTACCTCCTTACGCCCACCAGGGTGACTACCATTAAACGGCAGACATACCAAGTGTCGAGCAGGATGCAGGGCAGCTGGGACTCTCACCCACTGCCGGTGGGAGCGCAAAATTCTGCAACCTCTTTATGATCTAGCAAGTCCACTCTGGGTCCCCGCCCGACAGAAATGCACATATAGATTCGCCAAAAGGCATGCACAGGATGCTGGTAGCACCATTGAACCCAAGCACCCCACTAGGGAAGCTGCCCCAAATGGCCAGCAACCAGAGAAAAGGCCAATAAAATGTGTATTTACACAACGGCACAACATGCAGCAGTGAAAATAGCTGATTTGTGGGGGCGCCTGGGTGGCTCAGTCGGTTAAACATCCGACTTCAGTTCAGTTCATGATCTCACAGTTTGTGGGTTCGAGCCCTGCGTCGGGCTCTGTGCTGACAGCTCAGAGCCTGGAGCCTGCTTTGGATTCTGTGTCTCCCTCTCTCTCTGCGGCTCCCCCGCTTGATCTTTCAAAAAATAAACTTTAAAAAAATACATTTTTTAAAAGAAAAGAGCTGATTTGCATCTGCACACAATACAGGGTGAATCTTACAAACAAAATCTTGAGCAAAGGGGCTGGACACAGAGCCTGCCTGTTACACGGTGCTGTTTCCCTAAAGTACAAAAACAGGCCAAGTTAATCTCTGCTGTTTAAAGTTAGAGCAGTGATTACACATGGTGTTTGGGGAGGGTTTGCATCTGGAAGGGAGCCTGAGGGAACTCGGGTACTTGTAATGTTCTGTTTCTTGGCTCTGGGTCATGATTACATCAGTTTGTTTGCTTTATCAAGCCCTTCCCTGTGACCTGCACCTTTCCGTGGCCACCTTAGGCTTCAAGAAAAGTTTCTCCGATGAGGGTGTAAACTTATAAGAAAGCACCTGGTGAGTACTTGAACATTTAGGGTTTTTTTTTTTTAAAGCAGGCTGCAAAACAGCCTGTCTCATAGCTGACAGTATATTTGTAAGAAAGAAATTGATTCATTTGCAACATTAATGGTGGACAGTTCTGGGTGGGGGTTAAATCGCTTTAAGATGTTTGTCTGCTTCTAAGTAATCTGCAAGAGACATGCACTATTTGTATACTTGGGCCAAAAAAATGCTATTATGGACTTAATTTTAAAACCTGTGCCCTTCCCTAGAGAAACTCCACAGGTTCTGGTACTGGGGAGGGGCAGTGTGTGGCCAGGCGTTGTCGGAAGATTGAAAGCCCCTAGGGGAATAGCCGTCCCAAAGCCCTATCACAACAGCTCGATAACACTTATCATGCTTAAGTGCTCCTTTTGAGTCTTAACCACGATCGGGTTCTTTAGATTTCGTTCCATTGCTTGATTTGATACGTTCGCGGAACATTTCTGAACACCTGTGCTCTTGGCAGGGGCTGCCCGGCGTTCGTGATGCAGTTCCTGGTGCCCCTCAAAGCCAAGTGCCAGGCTGGGCTAATGGCAAAGCAAACACCTTTGTCTAATCTTTCCACCAGGCCAGTGTGGCACACTGATTACCCGGCTTCCCCTCCCCACCCGGCAGCCACGGACAGGCCCTGGCAGATGATCAGACCTCAGGCAGAACAGAAGGTTCCTGGGGGGGGGGGTCCACTTTCCCTCCTGAGAGTTCCCGTGGGGACTTTTCCGAGGCTGCGGCCATCACAGAGGGTCCACCTTATGCTCTAACCAAGAGGCAGGAACCAGGTGGGGGAGGGGTGTGTGCACAGAGCCTGACCCGGGGCAATGGTCTCCTGAGACAAGAGCCTTCTGTGACTCAGGCCCTGGTCTCTTCATAGTGTCACTATTGGTTATATGAAGCTGTGCTGACCACTTAAACCTTCGGAACTGTGGCTGTAGGGATAGTGCAAGGGAGGGTAATAATTTTTAAAAGCTCATGTATCTCAAAGCAGTGAGAGAAACGTGGAGAACTATAGAAACACAAGCCTTATTGTTTTTTTTTAAATGTTTTTTAATTTATTTCTAGGAGAGAGAGAGAGACAGCGTGAGCAGGGGAGGGTCAGAGAGAGAGGGAGTCACAGACTGAAACAGGCTCCAGGCTCTGAGCTGACAGCACAGAGCCCGACGTGGGGCTCGAACCCACGAACCGCGAGATCATGACCCAAGCGAAAGTCGGACTCCCAACCGACTAAGCCACCCAGGCGCCCCAACACAAGCCTTATTGTAAGGATGGAGGTTCGTAGGTAGTCAATTTCCTCCTTGTCAGTGGCTCACGTGGCCTGGGCAGGAAATGGCCCTGCAGGGAACTGGAACAGCCCCGAATGGAGAAGAGCAGAGGCAGCAACGTGGGTCTTGGTATAATTTTCAAGTGGGTTTCTACCCTGTAGTAGTTTCTATTGCTGGTGACAAATGAGTGTAAATTTAGTGACCTGACATGGCTCACATGTGTTCTCTCGTGGCTTTTGTGGGACAGCCATCCAGGCTCGGCTCAGCTGGTCCTCTGTTTTCATGTCTCTCACAAAGCCACGGCCAGGGTGTCTGCCAGGGACGTGGTCTCATCTGAATTTCGACCGGAGAAGGGTCCGCTTCCCAAATCACAGGTTGTTGAATCCTGAACAGGATTCAGTTCCTTGTGGGTTGTCAGACTGGGGGGCTCCGTTCCTTGCTGGCTAGTGACTGGAGACCACCCCCTTGTTCTTCACTCTTTGGGCGCCTCCGCGGGTCACCTTGCCTCATCAGAGTGAGCAAGGGAAGGTCTATACGAAGAGTCTACTGGAAAGACAGAATGATGATCTCACATAATGTCATCATAAAAGTGACATCCCACCTGCTTTGCTGTATCCTGGCTCCCCCTGCCCCACCCCCCACCCGGCAGCCACAGACGGACCCAGGCTGATGATCAGACTAGAAGCAAGTCACAGGTCCTGCACACATTCAAGGGAGGGGATTGCAAGGAGCATGGATACCAGAGGGCAAGGATCAATGGGGGTCATGATAGACTCTATCATAAGCTGGGAAGTGGTGCCTTCAATTTCAGCCTCCCTCAAGTATTAAAATCTCTAATATAGAAAGACTTGAGGGGCACCTGGATGGCTCAGTCAGTTAAGCTTCCAACTTCGGCTCAGGTCATGAACTCATGATCCGTGAGTTCAGGCCCTGCATCAGGCTCTGTACTGACAGCTCGAGCATGAAGCTTGCTTCGGATTCTGTGTCTCCCTCTCTCTGCCCCTCCCCTGCTCATGCTCTGTGTCTCTTTGTCTCAAAAATAAATCAACATTAGAAAGAAAGAAAGAAAGAAAGAAAGAAAGAAAGAAAGAAAGAAAGAAAGACAGACAGACTCGATTATCTTCACCAATCCAAGAGCTTCCCATGAGTTCATTCCAAAGACCTACCAGGTGGGAAGGAAAGAGCAGCGCCCCCCCCCCCAACATCTGCCCTCTCTTGACTTGACCACGAACCCCTTAAAGCCTTGGCATGTTTCCATTTTGTGCAGGATGTACTCCCAGCCACTGCAGCGTGTCTACCCAGCATGTAGCAGGCGCATAATAAAAATGAGCTGAATAAGTATGTAAATGGCTCCTTCAGGCTCCTGCCTGAGGAGCTTTCCTTCTGCCTCCCAAACACATTTCTCCTCTGTCTGAAATTCCCATGGGGGCTAAACCCTACAACCCTCTCATATGCCCAGGAGAGAGCCTGGACACTATCTGCCCTTCCTAGATGGAACCTGGCCACCCCACCCTCAACCCCCAGGATGGCGTGAAAGAGCCCACCAGCCAGGGGCTCTGGGGAATGTTCGTGGCCCTCACTCGGCTCCTCAAAGCTTTGCCACAGTGGCCCAGCTTCATCACGAGGAGAAAAGCAGATGGTGACAGACTTTACTCATTGTTCCAAGGGGCCATAATGAAAGTAGGGATGCGGAATGCATTATCCTTTTTGCTTGTGTTTCCTTTTATGGAATTACAGCATCTTATTTTTTTTTAATATAATCTATTTTTTAAATATTTTTAATCTTTATTTATTTTTGCAAGCGAGGGAGGAACAGAGGGAGAGGGAGACACAGAATCCGAAGCAGGCTCCAGGCTCCGAGCTGTCAGCGCAGAGCCCAACATGGGGCTCAAACTCACGAGCCACAAGTTCATGAGCTTGAGCCAAAGGTGGACGCTTAGCCGACTGAGCCACGGAGGAGCCCCTTACAACATCTTATTTGAAATGAACGCCACGTGTCCCCACCAGGGGACCTCCACAGGCAGAACCTAGTACCCAATTTCCTTTCACACACACGCCCCCCCACCTCCCTCGTGTGACTGTCACTGGCCGAACATGCCACCTGCTGTAAAGTCAGGTGCATTACGTCTGTGGCCATAGAGGGAAACTTACCTTTTCAAGTGTACCATCTAGAGAGAAGAGTATTTCCATCTCCCCTAAGTCATCCTGTTCCTGGCCTCTGACCTGTTTCCTCTTCCCATTATTTTTTTGCCTTTTCCAGAATGTTGTATATGTAAGAATCGTACAGAGCTAGCCCTTCGAGTCTGGCCTCCTTCGCTCGGCATAATGCTGGTAAGGTTTGTCCAGCAGCTCATTGTTCCTGTCGCTGAGCTCTCTCCCATCATGTGGCTGCACCACCAACTGCGTATCCAGCGACCAGCTGAGGGACATCTGAGCCGTTTCCGGTTTTCGACAATCATGAAAAAAAAGCTGTTATAAACATCTGTGTGCAGGTCTTTGTGAAAACACATGGTTTTCATTTCTTTTCAGGAAATACCCAGGAGGGGGGCTGCTGGGTCAAATGGTAAGTGTGTGTTTACTTTATACGGAACTGCTAAGCCATTTCCCAAAGGGCCCGTACATTTCGCATGCCGACCTGCAAGGGTGGGCTGAGCACCCTCACCAACACGTGGGGTTGACCGTGGCTTTCGTTTTAGCCCCTGTAAGCGTGTGGGTGGTTAGCACTCTGCATTCAGTCCTCACTACAATCCCCTGAAAGTGGCGGGACCATCATCCCCATTTTACAGATGAGGAAACTGAGTCTCAGAGAGACCAGATCACTAGCCCCGGGTCTCACAGATGTTCAGAGGCAGGGCTGGGATTCAAACTCAGGCCCTGGATCCAGAACTCTTCATAAAATTCCTCCATGGCCTTCAGTAAACCCCAGTCAGGGGATGGAGGCTGAAGGCACAGGAAACAAGTGAGAGAGGCCTGGATTTGAGCCCCTGCTCTCTCAGTGTCCCTCAGGCAAGTGGCACAACTTCTCTGAGCCTCAGTTTCCTCATCCATAAAATGGGGATCATAATACTACTTAACATCGTGAGCTAAAAGTAAGAGGTCAGTAAGTCTAAGCTCCCATCTAACTGCTGAGGGAGAGAAACGCACAGATGGTGCCGCTAAATTACCAGAATGGCGGTTTGAACGGCAAAAATGGCCACTTATGGAATCCTGACCCTGCTCCGAGCCTCATTCCCAAGCAGCTCTCACCCAAGCCCAGCTTGCTTGGGGTCAATGAAAACACCGTGCTAAACACTTCTGTGCACCATATAACCCATCGAGAAAAATGAAAGGTGAATAAAACACGCACCACGATCTTCATGGCTCGCTCCCCACGCCTCAGTCCTGAGGGCCCCCTGACTCTCCCCACTACCACCCAGCCACCCACTCACATTTCCAAGTTGAAAAGTAGGCGTAAAAGACTCAGTTCTTAAAAAAAGAAAAAAGAAAAAAAAAAGACTCAGTCATTGTTTCTTTCCTTTTTAAGAGGTTATTTATGAACGGTTTCAGGTACACACAACATATACATAAAGTATAAAGAATAATGATGAGCACCCGTCCATCCACCAACTAGGGGAAGACTCCAGTTACCTTGGGAGCCCTGATGAGCACCCTCACCCCTGCACGCCCCCTCCCGCCCTTTCTCCCGCCCAGTGGCAGCTTCGAGCCGGGGTTCGGGTGCTCCCAGAACTCAGACCACCATCAGAGGACTGTCAGTTTCCCCATAGAATCAGCCCAAAGGTGAGAGTGAGACAAGCTGGAGGGGAATCAAAAGGAGAGGAGAGGAAGCAGGTACTAACAGAGGTGAACATGGAAAATACCAGGCAAGGATCTACACTTGGGCCCCATAGATGTCTTAACGGTAAGTGTGAAATGCAGATGTGCTTAACCAACCACCTTGATCCACACCACCCACCCCTCCACCATCATCCAGAGGCGCTGGGGGGCATTTGGAGCTTTCACAGAATCTGTGTCTCCTGATGTTGGAAAAACCAAGGGTGGCCCAGGGCATCTGATTTCAAAACAAGACCCACAGACAGGGCTTGCGACCTTCCTCTCTCATATGTCCCTCCCCGATAATTTCTGAATCAAAGTTTTCACTCTGCTTCGTCCACTGAATAAACCCCACAAGGTAGAAAATCTGATGGGTTGGTAATCCGGTTCTTTTTTTATTTTTATTTAAAAAAATTTTTTTTTGCTTTAGAGAGAGGGAGCCAGAGTGGGAAGGGGGAGGGCCTGAGGGAGAGAGACAGACAGACCGACAGAATCTTAAGCAGGCTACACACTAAGCACGGAGCCCAACATGGGGCTTGATCCCACGACCCTGGAATCATGACCTGAGTCAAAATCAAGAGCCAGACGCTTAACCAGGCATCCCAGGAAGCATCTTCTAAGAAGAAGATTCTCTTTGAAGCCATTCACATGCTAGTATGAATTTTCCCAGATAGCTTTGCTCTACTGTAGCTGATTTGGCCATGCTTTACGCATGGAGCACCTGGGAGAGTCAAGCCCTGGTGGGACCTCCACGGCAGAAGCTTCCAGCAACTTGAGAGCATGAGAGAGGAGCAGTAGGGAGAGAGGGGGTGCAGAAAGCAAAGGGCCCAGCTTCCAATGACAAACCGAGCCTGTTTCCAGTTTGCTTCCTGCAGGAAAGGAAGACCCCATTCTTCTACTTGCCCCACTCCCTCCTCTTCCTCTGTGCTGCATGAGAAACGAGAACACAGCAGGGCCCGGAGGCTAGTTCGAAACCCAACAATCCCACATGAGGACCCATGTGGGCAGAGATGTGTCCCGAGTCCCGAACCACCGACCTTAGGGATGTGTTTCGGGGGTAGCAGCTACAGGAACACGGCCCATCGCCGAGTGGGGCACGGTCCCCTGAGATCCCCAGCCCCCTGGGCCACAGTGGGGGAGGGGGGCACAGCAGGGGGCAACACGCTTCCTGCACATCTGTTCCACGTTACGTGCACGTTAGACCACTTCTGTCAAAATTGTCACGTTTTAACGAATTCCATTATTTAAGAAATAATAAGCCACCACTCCATAGCTTGCTCTCTGCAGGGCCATCGCCTCTGCGGGATACGGTTACAGTGGAAATCTACTCCACTGGAAACTTCTCAGAACGGAGCTCAGGGGCGGGGACCGTCTTATCAGGAACTTTTCTGTTTGGAGTTGGGATAAGGGGTGACGAGGAGGGTGATGAGGCTGATCCCCAAGGACTGGGCCTGTATATAAGGGCCAGCTCCTGCCTGCTGCGGCACACTTCCACCGATCTACCCCTCTCTGGAGATTGGGACCCACCAGAACCATGAAGTGGCTGCTGTTGCTCGGCTTGCTGGTGCTCTCCGAGTGCACCATCATCAAGTGAGTCCGGGCACGCGCTGCACCGAGAACAGCTATTTCTTTTGCTGCCTGCCGTGTCGCCTTCTTTTTTCTTCCTCCCCTCACATTTTTCTTCCTCCCCTCTTCCCTCACCCGGCTCCACTCTGCTCCACCGGCTCCCGGCTCCCTTCTTGTCTGGCTCTGCCTTCTTGGGGAGGCAGCCCTGCCGACGTGGGCACGGGGCTGGGGGACTCCGGGCAACCACCTCCCCTCCCTGCCTCGGCGTGCCCAAAAGAGAAGCATCTCCCCCCCAGCTTCGCTTCCCCCTCCTCTCTTGGGCCAGCTCCCTCGCCCTTCCAAGGCTTGCACAGCAGCCCACGAGCAGACTCTCTGCCCCATTCCTCAGCCTCCTCTAAACCGCCCATTTGCTAATGTCCTGCCACAGGGTTCCCCTCGTCAGAAAGAAGTCCTTGAGGCAGAACCTGATCGAGCATGGCCTCCTGAAGGACTTCCTGAAGACGCACAGCTTCAACCCAGCCAGCAAGTACTTCCCCAATGAGGACGCCACCCTGGTAGCGGCCCAGCCCCTGGAGAACTACATGGATGTGAGTACGGGGGCGGGCAGCCGGGCAGCTCCGAGGACCGGCCAGCGCTCAGGACTCGCAGGCGGTAACCTGGGGCTCTGCTCCCAGGACCTCAGAGGCACAGGGAAGGGCAGGAAGTGACCGTCAGGGCTGTTCTCCCCCATATCATCCTTTCATCTGGTGTTTACACATCCAGAGCACGTCTTTACGTGTCTGTGCTGGGCCCAGGGGCGGCCGTAACGAGCAAAGCCCCGCGCAGCCCCTGTCCTCATGGAGGTCACGGTCCAGGAGGAAGAGACAGACAGTCGTCAGGGAGCCTTGCAAACCATGAACAGCACAACCGGGCCGGGGGCTGCTCAGTGAAGGTCTCAGGCTATGAGGCTGTGGCCGGGGCAGGCAGTGAAGGAAGCATGGGGGTCTCCAGGGGACAGGAGGGAGTCCCAGAGGGCTGACGGCATGTGCCGGACCTCGCGACAGTGGGGAACAGAGTGCATTTGAGGACAGGAGGTCAGTGTTCATGGAGAGCAGAGAGCTAGAGAAAGAGGCACAATCGAGGACCAAGGGGCCGGAGACTGGGTCCGACCAGAGTCCCCCAGTGGTCTACATCCTAATGGCCACTCAATCATCCTAACCGGGAGGGCTGACACGATCCGATGCGAGTTTCAGGAAGATCACTCTGACTCTTCCATCTGCGACCCAATGGCAACACCCTGCCCTTTAGTAGATATTGTGTCCCGAGTGTCAACGGCGCTGGGCCGTGGTTGCCTGTCGTTAAGGTCGTAGCCTATGAAATCTGCCAGACCTGGTGCAAAGCTAGGCTTTAATCCTGAGCAGCCGTGTGACCTTGGGGAAGTCCTTTAAATTCTGAGTGAGCTTTAGTGTCCTTGTCTGTAAAACAGAACCACTAATATCTACCATCGGGGGTTGTGGCAAGTAATTAATGCAGTAATGTCTGGAATTTTTTTGGTTTTTAAGGTTTGTTGGTTTTTGTTTTTGGGGTTTTGTTTTGTTTTGTTTTGGGGTTTTTTGGAGTACTTAGCACAGGGCCCGGCCTTTGGCAAGAGCTTGGTAAAGTTAGTCCACCTACTCACTTAGCAAATATTTATGAAGCACCTACTATGTGCCAGAGGCTCTGTGCAAGGAGGTAAGGAAACAATGGTGGATAATCAAAGTTCCTGGAGCTTATATTCTAGTAGGAAAGACAAATAAGAGACAAATAAGTATCTCAGATAATTCAGGTAATGACCAGAGTCACAAAGAAAAACTAATCAGAGTAAGAGGAAGGAGAACCAGGAGGGAAGGGCAAATTTAGATAAAGTGGTCAGGGAGGGCCTCTTGGCAGAGGTGACAGTTGAGTGGTGAGAAGGAGCCAGCCAAGGAAAGATCTAGAATAAGCAGGTGCCCAGCACAAGAAATAGCAAGTGCAAAGGCCCTGCGAGGGGAATGAGCCTGACGTCATCATCAAAGAACAGCAAGCCCCACGGGGCTGGAACAGAGCTGGGAAGGGAGTAGGTGCTGCCACTGAGATTAACCATCCTGACTCTGTGCCTTCTTGAACCGGCTACACACACCTAGATTTAGGAATCAGATGTCTGGAGGGGTGCCCACCGTGAGGTGATTTGCTTACCCCCCACCATCAACAATTTAATGAAAAAGCATTTCAGCCTAGACTTGGGGGGGGGGAGGGTGGTGCTGGAAAGGTCCGCCCCTGTCCGAGAACGTGCATTCTCTAGGACTATGAGACTCAGATATACCAGACAAGAGCTGAATGACGAGGGGACAGCCAATAATTGTTGGGTGTTCATGGTGCGAAGAGAACAGTCAGAGGGTAACAGAGGAGCAATCAGGGAAGACTTCCAGGAGGAGGGGGAGGCCAGCCTGGGGAGCCCCAGTGCGGTCAGCGAGCTGTTCCATCCCACCCTGACAGATGGAGTACTTTGGCACCATCGGCATTGGCACCCCCCCTCAGGAGTTCACCGTCATCTTCGACACCGGCTCCTCCAACCTGTGGGTGCCATCGGTCTACTGCAACAGCCCTGCCTGCAGTGAGTGCCTGGCCCTGCCCTGCCCGGGCTGCCCGGTCACCAGCCGACCTGGGGCCCTGAACACCCAGGGGTTTCAAATAGGTCCATTGTCAAACCTGGGAGAGTCACTCAGGGATTCACTTGGCAGGCATCACTGAGCACCTGCTAGGCGCCAAGCACTGGGTGCCCAGGGACAATGGAGTGAATCATGCCCGGTCCCTGCCCTCACAGAGCTCAATCCACCAGCAGAGAGAATTTGAAAGTGCTTGGCACCTCGGACAGCCAGAGCCTGCTCTGTTCAGTGTTAGCCTGGACGCCCTTGGGAGCACTGTGAGGTCCGCTGGGGACCTTCCATCAGTGACAGGGTCCCCTACTGGCCCAACGAGACAGAAGTGGAACCTGGGAATGCTTAGGCTCCAAAGTCTGGGGCAAAGGTTACATTTCTCCTCCAAAGCCCCACCCAGAACCAAGACACCCCACCCCACCCCCACCGAAGATATTCTCGGCCCACGACTCTCACTCAGCTTTTCGAACTTGACACTGTTACTTCTTGCCCCCCCGCAGCCAACCACAAACGCTTCAACCCTCAGCAGTCCTCCACCTACCAGGCCACCAGCCAGCCAGTCTCCATCGCCTATGGCACCGGCAGCATGACAGGCATCCTGGGCTACGACACCGTCCAGGTGAGCCCCTGCTGGCTGGCCACCTCACCCTGCCCACCCCTGGAGCCATCTTCCGGGGATCCTGGGGACTGCAGTGCACCCCGCCCCCCAGAGTCAGCTTGTTCAAGGGTGGGGGTGCTCAGTGATCACAAAAGTAACCTGAGAGGCGATGCGGGAAGGGAAAGTGGCAGAGATGTCATCTCTAGGTGGGGCAGTAGCGGGTGAGGGAGTGGCTTCCCGGAGCCATAAGGCAACCTCCGCACCCCCAAGTTGAATGCTAGGTAGGGGCCAGGAGCAGAAGGCACAAAAGCTCAGTTCTCTTTCAGCACCTCCTCCCCTTCCTCGTCCCCCCACCTGCAGCCCCCCTGAGTCAGGACAGCTTCACAAGCACATCCCCCGCCCCCCCCACAAGATGTAGCAGGGTCAGGGGCTCTGACTTGTCTGGGGTCCGCTTTGCATCCAATCAGAAGCTAGAGCGCTAGTATGTGCGCATGCACAGACACACACACACACGCGCCGTGACCATCTGCTCCGCGGCAAATTCTCACTCCAGACTGTGGCCATCTGGAGATCAGTCGCAATGGTTACATCCACAGGAATAATAAGCACGCCCGGGGACAGGACTCCCTTCCTCCCCGCCTGCCACACCGGAAGCCAAGTCCTACTCAGAATGAACCAGGGACGCTCTGGGCCCAGGGCTGGTGCCCACCGAGCTCAGCCAACCCGCACTGACCGCAAACTTGGTGGTTTCCCCTGATTCAGGTCGGAGGCGTCTCAGACACCAACCAGATCTTCGGCCTGAGCGAGACCGAGCCCGGCTCCTTCCTGTACTACGCTCCCTTCGATGGCATCCTGGGTCTGGCCTACCCCCAGATCTCCGCCTCCGGGGCCACACCCGTCTTTGACAACATGTGGAACGAGGGTCTGGTTTCCCAGGATCTCTTCTCAGTCTACCTGAGCAGGTAAGTTGGGCAGGGGGAGGGGGTCACGGCCACCTGGCCCCGCAGGGGGCTGTCCAGAGCTGGGTGGGGTGGACAGGGTCTCAGTGAGCAAGGCATTCAAAAGGTTGATGTCTAACTCTCAAGAGGTAAATCTTGGCGAGAATGGTGCCAAAGCCCTCCCTGAGGAGCTGCCTTCACTGGTCTTGCTTTACCAGCGTGAGTTTTATCACCTTGACCTACACAGTCAAATGTCTGTCGCCATTTGCTCCCACCACCAGCCCACTAGTAGCTGGTCCCCACCAGACCACCATGTTAAGTGCATCCACTTAAAACAGGGGCCAACATTCCACAGCAAAAAGTGAAAATTGGGGCACCTGGGTGGCTCAGTCAGTTGAGGGTCCAACTCTTGGTCTCGGCTCAAGTCTCGATCTCGGGGTCATGAGTTCATGCCCCACATTGGGCCCCGCACTGGGCGTGGAGCCTACTTAAAAGACAAAAATGAAAATAGGACTTGTGTCTTCAACAAGGCAACTTTTAAATGATGAATGCAAGTTTCCTCTGTTGGTTAACAAAATCTAGGTTCCAGATGTGGCTCTGAGTGTATTCTAAGAATGAGTAAAGAATAAGCCAAGGGTTCGTTTGATTGAGCAGAGGTTTATGCAAGAATATCAGAGTGTCGTCAGTTTTCCAGACACTCAGCTTTCCTCCAACACATCCTTCTCTTTCGAGGGGATCGGTCGTGGTCAATGTTTTTCTTGACCTGTTAACTGCTCCGCTGTAATCTCCCTGCATTGCGTTGCATGGTCAGAGGTTTATAGGGAGCTGGGGTGGGGTTAGGTGAGTGGAGACCATTTTATCTGTGGCCAGTTCTTTCATGGTTAATTTCTTATCATCACCCACCTTTGCTTCCCTATCTAACTGGAAACTGCAGAGATTTAAAAAGAGAATGTCCCGGTCGCAAGGATCCCTGAAATTTACAACAGGAGGAAACCATTCATCTGTTTTTCCTCTTGGACCCTGAATATTCAAGTCGGCTCTTAAACACAGCCTGCCTTTATGCGTACTTAGGGGTTTCCTTTCCTCTTATTTCTCCCCCAGATCAGGGTTTCTCAATCACCACACTATGGACATTTCAGACCAGATAATTGCTTCTGTTGGGGCTGTCCTGTGCATTGCAGGATATTTAGCGCTTTCCCTGGCCTCTATCTGCTAGCGATCAGTGGCACCCCCTTAAGGCCACCACTGAATCATGACAATCAAAAAAAATGTCCCAGACGTTGGCAAATTGGAAACTGCCCCCTGGCTGAGAACCCATGAACTACACTATCAAGTCCTTAAGAGCAGACATTGTCATGCATTCATTTTTTTTTTGTAAGCTTATTTATTTATTTGGGGAGCAAGACAGAGAGAGCGAGTGGGGGAAGGGTAGAGAGAGAGGGAGAGAGAGACAGAATCCGAAGCAGACTCCACACTCCCAGCTCAGAGCTCAAATTCACAAACCAGGAGACCATGACCTGAGCCAAGACCAAGAGTCAGACGCTAAACTGATTCTAAACCGACAGAGCCACCCAGGCGCCCCTATATTCAGTTCTCTTGAGGTCCCCAAAGCAATGAAGGTAGAAACCACACACTTCGGAACCGGAAAGAACTGGGCTCCAGTCTTGGTTTGGGTATTCCCCTGCTGTGGGACCTTGAGCAAGTTGCTTCACTTCTTTGAGCCTCAGTTTCCTCACTTGTAAAGTGGAAATAACAGTAGCAACCACTTACCCTTGGTGTAAGGATTAGAAAAACCCTGTCTGTCATATACCCTCAGCGCAGCTCCAGCACTGCCAAGAACTCGGTCTAGGGTCAGTAGCTCTTAGAACGCACATAGCAGATAGATGCTCAGTTAATTAATGAATGGTGAATCCCTGTCTTGTCCCCTCCCCCACCCCTTTCCATAGCAATGACCAGAGTGGCAGCGTGGTGATGTTTGGTGGCATCGACTCTTCTTACTACAGTGGAAATCTGAACTGGGTGCCTGTTTCTGTTGAGGGTTACTGGCAGATCAGCGTGGACAGGTGAGAACACTGGCAAGGGTCCTAGATCTCCTTTGCGTGTAGATTCCTAGTTAACCAAGCTTTCTAGAAACCCCCTGGAACAGCCAAACAGCCAGCACAGGGAAATGTACCCCAGGAGGAGAAAGCAGGAGCTGGCCAAGCCAGCGAGATCCCAAGAAAGACACCTCGCTCGAGGAGTCGAACTGCCTGGGACCCTCCCCACTCCTCACCCTCGACAAGTGGCAAGGATGAGACAGCCACTTTCCTTCCGGTCTAACAGACAGGACAATCTACTGCCATCGTGTCCACAGGTCCCAGCACGGAGGGGACCCCCGAACTGGTACTCACTCCACCCACTCTAGGGCAAAGGGGCTGACTAATTTCAGGGTATTCCCCCCCACTGTCCCCTTTGGAGCCTTCCCCTCCCCCAAGCAGCCTCATTCCCCAGCTGTCCATCACCCCACCGGCCTGCTAGGGGACCACCTACACAGGTTTGCCCAAGAATGACCAGTTCCCTGGGATGCCAGGCTTACGGTACTAAAACCAGGACTGTCCTGGGCAGACCGGCCCGTACCAGTTGCCTTACACCTGCCGCAGCCAGTGGCTAAAACTCTGTCACTTCCTCTACCTCCTGACCCTGCTCTGTATCTCTGCCACGCCCCCCGCTGACCACCTCTGGGTGTCTGCTTCCCTGAGAGGCCTCCCCCCTTGCTCGCCTCCACCCCCCTCCCCCAGACCATGCTGCAGTTCCCCTCCCACGTGTCCGCTTCTTCCAGCTCTTTCTCCATCATAACTTACCTTGCCAGCCAGACCATGAGCTCCCTGCAGCCTGGAACCATGTGGCTGTCTGGCTTTGCATCTCCCAGCCAAGCACAGAGCAGGCACTCAGTCAATATTTGAGTAATTGAATGCATGACGGAGAAGCTGGACTTTTACGTGTTGGCCAGTGGATGGAAGGAGGGACCCTCTGGGGCCACCTGGTTCCTCCTTGGGGAGATATGCACCCTGGGGACTCAGGGGACCCTTCTCGTGTCTTCCCCCATATGTAGCATTACCATGAACGGAGAGTCCATCGCTTGCAATGGGGGTTGCCAGGCCATCGTTGACACAGGCACCTCTCTGCTGACTGGCCCAACCAATGCCATTGCCAACATCCAGAGCGACATTGGAGCCAGCCAGAACTCCAACGGCCAGGTGAGTCAGACGGCCCTGTTCTAGACCCAAGTGGTGGCTGCCTGCCACGCAGAAGACACCAAAGCCCTCCTAACCCTCGCTCTTCCCAGATGGCGATCAGCTGCTCAGCCATCAACAGCCTGCCCGACATCGTCTTCACCATCAACGGCTACGAGTATCCTTTGCCTCCCAGCGCCTACATCCTGCAGGTAAGGGGGCTCTGGGCCAGCCACCTATGTGTGCCCGCAGAGGGTGTGGCCACATGCCACACCCCCTCCCCCTCCCCTGGCTTTTGCACAAGGGAAAGTGTGCTTCCACAAGCGAAAGCTGACATCAGCTCTGGACAGCCTCCGGAGAAAAAAGAATACATTTAAAATAGCCGCATGCATGAAAATGTGGTTGCAGCGCCGGTCCCCCCCCGAAAAGGGCAAAAGTGAGGTAAAGGCAGGTGGCAGGAAAAGAGGGTTTCTAGTCAGACACCGGAGTGCAATCCCTGGGTGTCAGTGACTAGCTCACGGAGCCTAAGCCAGCTGCAACCTCTCCCAGCCTCAGTTTCCCCATCTAAAAACTAGAGACGTCAGCTTTCCCCATCCTCTGAGCGTGGTAAGGGTGATCAAGTCAGACCGACCACATCAAAGGTACAAACAGGGTTGAGCAAATGAGAACCACACCTTCCGTAGGGTCAGGGCTTGTGAAGTGACAAACCCTTTACTTGGTAGAAATGAGCCGCAGGACCACGCCTCGCCTGTTACGACACCAGGGGGAAAGCTCGTTTGGCCCAGTGGGTCGATGCTACACAGCAAGAAGGGCTGCTATCCGGGCGGGCCGGTCCCCCAGGCTCCACACTGCTTCATTGGTAGTGGGCGGGGCCTAAACAGTGGGGTTTTCCAGAGCTCCCCAGGTGACTCTGGGGTGCAGCCAAGGTTGTGGCCCGGTGCCCTCGTAAATGAAAAGGACTAGCAGCTGATCTCCTCTGCCACTGGATGGGATCAGAATAATGAGAAAAGGCTGTGTCACTGGAGCCTCCAAAATCCTTCACGGCAGCTGAGTTTTCCCCAAACCCCTCACCCCGATGCTGATGTCAGGGTCTGTACCGCGGCCAGAAACCCTGGATAATGTCTAGTAATCCCTGGAAACCAATAGAAGCATGAGTGGCTTACACAGGCCGGCTCTGGCCCCGGACGCCAGCCAGGACGTCCCTCCTTGCGCGTGCCTCGCAGCAGCGGCCCACGCAGCTCGAGGCTCCGTCCCCAGCGCCTCGTCCCTGCCGAGCCAGCGACCTGTCCATCTCCAGCTTCCTTCTCCTCTTCCGCAGAGCCAGCAGGGCTGTGTCAGCGGCCTGCAGGGCATGAACCTCCCCACCGCCTCCGGAGAGCTCTGGATCCTGGGTGATGTCTTCATCCGCCAGTACTTTGCCGTCTTCGACAGGGCGAACAACCAGGTGGGCCTGGCCCCCGTGGCCTGAGCCCGTGTCTTTCCCACCGCGTCCCCGAGAAGATCTAGCCTAAGTAGGCCTCTCTAGATGTATATAATTCTCCTGACTGTTCTTCCTCGGGGATTGTGGAGGCAGAGTCTTGGCCCCACCCCCTGTCATACCAATAACGTAGAATAAAAACCCAACCTCCTGAGAAAATGCTCTGTGCCGTCTCTTCTCTTCGTATCCCCCCCCACACACACCACCAGGGTTAGAACACCAGGGCAGGGGTGGGGGTGGGGGTGGGGACAAGACGCCCACATCCACTTGGGCCACATCAAACAGTGCCAGTGGTTCACACCCCATAATCGAGCCGGGAAGTCGAATGGGCCTCCACGGGTCTGCTGGGAGCATCGTGTAAAGATGGGCACCAGAAATGCCAGGCCTGTCATCTCCTCGTGGGACAGGGGACCAAGGTTCTCGGTGAGGGAGTCGACTTCTTTCTCCCAAAGGCAGTAAGAGATGGTGAGAAAAGGAAAGAGATCGAGGGGAGGTAGCATTGTGCTGATACTCCTAAGCAGGCCAGGCAAGGGTCGGAGGGGTGATCAAGGCTGGCACCCCCAAATCTCCTGGGCTGCTCTCTACGGTTAGCTGCTGATCCAGACTAACGCCTGAAGAGCCCTCAATGCTCTCGCGCTGGGCACAGGACCTTGAACCAATCCGTTTCCCCATCAATAATTTAAACTTATTTTTTATTTATTTTTTAATGCTTATTTATTGTTGTTTTTCAAAATGTTTTATTTATTTTTGAGAAACAGAGGGGGACAGCGTGAGCAGGGGAGGGTCAGAGAGAGAGGGAGATACCGAATCTGAAGACAGCTCCAAACTCTGAGCTGTTAGCACAGAGCCCGACGCAGGCTTGAACCCATGAACCCTGTGATCATGACCTGAGCTGAAGTCGGACGTTTAACTGACTGAGCCACCCAGGAGCCCCATAATGCTTATTTATTTTTAAAAGAGAGAGAAACTGAGCGTAAACAGGGGAGGACCAGAGAGAGAGAGACAAAGAGTCCAAAGCAGGCTCCAGCCTCTGAGCTGTCAGCACAGAGCCCAACACAGGGCTCAAACTCATGAACTGTGAGATGATGACCTGAACCAAAGTCAGACACTTAACCAACTGAGCCACCCAGACACCCCACCCTGACAGTAATTGAAAGAGGATGGTTCTCCAGTCTCCTGAGCAGAGGGTTCGAGAAGAAGTGAGCGTGCTCAGTAGCAGATATGCCCAAGCCCTGCAAACGGGAATACGGGAGAGCAGCAGTTCTGCCTGTGGGTTTGGTGGCAAAATGTCCAGTGAGGAACAAAGTTACGAAAGAAGCAATGCAACGTGTAGCGTTCTAGGCGGTGCTCCTTGGAGGTGCACAAGGCAGGTTCCCCAAAGGCTCCGAGAAGTGCTCCTGCAAAGTGATCTCTTTGACCTTGACTCAGCTCAGCGTGATGCCGATTCGTCCCCAGGTTTCTCTCTTGCAGTCCTGTGCTTCTTGGCTGCACTGTGGGAAGACTCCCATAGCGGAGAGCTGGCCTCCGGGCTGAGGGCGGGAGCTGGGCCTCCCTGACTTTGGGGTGCCCAGAACAACATGGCTTTGGAAACTCCTGTCACCATCCTCCCCCAGTGTGTCATTTGTCACTTACACAAACATAAGATGTTGGGCTCCAGGACGCCCCAGGGCTCTCCACTGTCACAAATACCCTCCCTACCTCATCTTCCACAGCCCAATGATCTTTCTGAAACATAAACCTGATGGCATCTCTCCCTTGCTTGAAGCCTTCTTGTGTATTTATTTTTGAGAGAGAGAGAGAGTGTGCCCGAGTAGGGTAGGGGCAGAGAGAGGGGGACAGAGGATCTGAAGCAAGTTTCATGATGATAGCAACAAGTCCCATTGTGGGGCTTGAACTCACGAACCTCGAGATCATGACCTGAGCCAAACCAGACGCTCTATCAACTGAGCCACCCAGGCGCCCCCTGAAGGGCTTTAATGGATGCTTTGGAATCGCACGTGGAACAAGACAATACATCCTCCAGCCCCAGCATGCTCCGGTCCCCAGCTACCTTCCCTGCCTCCCCTTGACCTCTCTCGCCCTGAGCTCCCACCACCCTGGTCTTTTGCCACCTGCACAGATGCCCAAACTTCTTCCCTCCCCCTGGACCTCTGCACGCCCAGTTCCCTTCACCTGCCTTGCTGCTCCCTTCCTCTTGACCTGCTAACACCAAGCATCCTGCAGACCTCAGCTTAAATAGCGCTCCCCTGTGAAGCCCTCCCTGACTACTGTCTCGTGGAGCCCAGCGCTGCGGTCTGCTAGGGCTTTCAGCCCTACCTACCATCAGGCACTCATGGGAGAGCTTGTTTTAGATCTACTGAGGCAGGGACAGCTGAAGCCTCAGCGTCAAGAGCAAGGGCCTGGCACACTGCAGGTGCTCAATAAATATGTGTTGCCTGAGTGATGAATCCAAGATAAGTTTTCGGAAGGAAACAAGGAAGTGGATCTGATTTCACCGAGGGCACGCTTAAGACCGCAGATGGGTCCGCTCCCACCCCCGACAGCATTCTGTCCCCATCCTATTTGGTTCTGAGATAAACAGGTGGGCTCCTCGGGGTTCCAGGGAGGAATTTCACGCTGTCCTGGCTCCTCTGTCGTGTTCCCGTTTCTGGCATTTCCGGAGCACCTGCCATGAGCCAGGCAGCGTGCGAGGCTCCGGGGACGCGGGGCCGGCTTCCTGGACCCCTGCCCCCCTCTATTCCTGGCCCCCGGCAGCTGCAGCCCAGCCCCTCTTCCATTTCCTCACCCTGGGATTCCTGGATCCAGACAGAATCTAAAAAGGCTCCCCTTTAAAACAGACCATTTGGACTGAGAAACCCTGCGCTGACGGATCCGATCTGCCTCCTCCAACTTTGCCCCACGAGATACAACGGATTCACATTCCTTTTGAACAGTCTCGGGCTTCTTTTTTCATCCCTCTCTGCTCCCTGCAGGCCTTGGGGGTGTGAGCGCAGCTCAGCCTTTCCCTTCACACTTATCCAGGGGTGTAGTTTCATCTCCTAGATCTCTGCGCCACGGGTCTGTGGAGCCCGCACGCTGGTACAGCCCCGAAGGAACGCCACTTGGCACTATCTACCCGAATTAGACATGCGTATGCCTTCTGGCCCAGAATGTCACTTCTGGGAATTGATCTTAAAGATATACTTGCGCACGTGCAAAATGATGTAAGTACAAGGTTATTCTTTGTAGCATCTTTCGGAAGAGCAAGATTTGAGAGGACCCATGCGTCCACCCGGTGGGGGATGGTTTTAAACAGCTTGGCGTGTGAACACGAGGAGCCGATCCGCAGCTGTTAAAAGGTTTAAAATGAGTATGCTCCGCTAGGTGCTGGGAAAGATCTCGTGAAAGGATCGTTAGGTGAAACACACACGCGCACACGCAAAGGTGACAACGGGCCTGTACTGAGCGATCTTTGGATTACAAAGGAAGAAGCTAAGATTCCCTTGCACTTCCATATAGGACCTGAGAAATGACGCCCAGAATCAGAAACCTGGAAAGGAAGAAGAGGGGGAGCTGGGTAGATGGGGGAGGGGGAGACATGTCATTGAACACAGTTTTACATGTTTGTATTTCTAATGCTGTGAATGTACTACACATTAAAAATAAGGAAAGGTAAAAAAACAAAACAAAACAAAACGGGGCGCCTGGGTGGCTTAGTCGGTTAAGCGTCCGACTTTCGCTTAGGTCATGATCTCGCGGTTCGTGGGTCCGAGCCCCGCGTCAGGCTCTGTGCCGACTGCCAGCTCAGAGCCTGGAGCCTGTTTCAGTCTGTGACTCCCTCTCTCTCTGACCCTCCCCTGCTCACGCTGTCTCTCTCTCTCTCTCTCCTAGAAATAAATAAAACATTAAAAAAAAAAATAAGGAAAGGTACTCTTAAATCTGAGTTTATCCTAATTCAAAACCTAATGTGGTTTCTTCTCAAGCCTGTTCACCTATAAACCTCCTAACCCACAGGGCGCCTGGGGGGCTCAGTCGATTGAACGTCTGACTTCGGCTCGGGTCATGATCTCCGGGTTTGTGGGTTCACGCCCGGCGTCAGGCTCCATGCTGACGCCTGGAGCCTGGAGCCTGCTTTGGATTCTGTCTCTCTCTCAAACATAAATAAACTGAAACAAAGCGAAACCTCCAAACCCAGGTCTTTTGAACAGGGTCTGCTAAGGTGGCCCTTTGGGAACTCCCCAGGTCCAGTGAAACTGACACTGCGGACCTTCTGGCACCTTCTCTTCTGCATCCTCTACTCCTCAGACCCCTCCTAAGCGTGGAGTTCCTGGTAGCGGATACTGTAGGGTGTGTTCACCCCAGAACAAACACCACCGCCCCCATCCCCCCACCCCCTGCATGTTGGAGTCTGAGAATTCAGACCAGCTGCTGAGATTTCAGACCAGCCCATCCCATTCATTAAAAGCAGCTCTCACCCATCTGGGGTCCCGAAGGCAGCCGTCCAGCCTGTTGGAGCCAGCCAGCCCCGGACAGGGGCCCACGCATCCGGGGGCTTATTTCGGGCAGAACACGTCCTTACCAAGTTGGATCTCACTGGGGCCTCCCAACATGTCCCGTTAGCACTGCTTGAAGGGGGACAGCTCTGGGCCCCCCGGGGGTCCCCGCAAGGGACTATGCTGACCACAGTGTGAGTGACGGCAGTCCTGGCCAGCCGGGAGGCCCTCTGCAGACGGCTCCCTCACCACTTCCGCAAGCACCTGCTTGCACCCTGGAACCAGCGCAAAGGAGGCAGGCTCCCTCCTTGACCCTGGCCAGCTCGACCTGCTGGAGGGCCAACGGCCTGGGAGCAAGAGTGGGGACAGAGCGGCGCGAGGACGCCTTTGTCCATGGGAGGACCATTCTTAGGTGTGTGCCACACGGTCTCCCGGAGGGTCTGCAGAGGGACTCGGCTCCAGATGCCCGTAGCCGTGACCCACTCTTGATGCGCCGCGATTGGTTTTCTTCCCGTCTCTGTCTCACCAGCCCCTCCTCCCTCGCCGTGCTCCCTGGGATCACCCCCAGGTCAGTGACTCTCCCGCAGATATTTATCTTGAAGTCTTCTCTTGGGGGAGCCCAAACCAAAACCGGGTAATCACGGCGCCCTGCCACGTGTGGTCTCTGAAATTCCAGCGGAAGAATCTGACCAAGTGTGATGTGAAGGCACAAAGCCCAGACTGGGAGTCAGAGAAACAGGGTCTCCCCCCAGCTCAGACCCTATAATCTGTGCAACCTTAGGACACCCCTTTGGGCTTCTGTGGTCCTAGCTGTCACTGGGGAGTGGGAATCCAGATAAGCATTTGTTATACTTGGACCAACTTGGGAGAACTGTTTACAGCTATCTTCCTGCCCTTGACTTTTTTCTTTTAACATTCACAATAAATACAATTTACTTGATCTCGGTGGAGGGGGAAACTGGCATTAAAACTCAACTGCACACTTTATTGAATAGCAATGAGAAAACTGGCACTTTTAGCCATTACCACGTTGATAGCTGGGTTCTTCGGGAAGGGGACAACGTGGAGGCAGCCAGCGTTCGACACTTTCATCCTGAAATTAGATCCTGGGGGAGAGGAGGCTCGTGTAGTGGGTGGGCTGCACCGAGTCACAAGTGCAAACCACAGAGGCATCAGTGCCTGCCACTGTCACAGCCCCGAGCAACAGGAGTGTTACGATGCCCATGACACAGAGGAAGGATCCGGACCTAAGGGCCTGGGGCCAGTCCCAGCTGAGCAGGGCACACGCCTGTGTGTTACCGGATAGAACAGTCTCTGGACCCTTTGGATCTCTCAAGTCTCGGGTTTCCATGCTCCTAGCTGGGGATTTGTTATTCCTGCCGCCACATTGGGATCAGGATCTCACTGCTACGCTAGTGTCTGGGCGGGTGCCCCATATGGTACCACTGCAGACACTTCCCCTCACCCCTGCATGTGTGCTGGGCTGGGCGGTGGGGGTGAGGGCTGGGCAAATGTGATGGGGGCTGCCGAAGAAACAGGGTTCAGTGGTGGCCGGCTGGTGACCCGGTCCCCTCCATCTGTCGTGCACACCGGCTGCACCTGCCCAAATCCTCCCCTTTGGGATTGACGATTTATTCCCCAAGCTGCCGGCTGCCGGGAAGGCTGTTGGTGAATCGCTCTCGGCCATCAGCCCTCTTAGGAAACTGCCTGGGCTGAAGGGAGCCGCTTGGCCAAGGTCACACCCCTTGCCTGGATCAACAAGGAGGCATAAAGCCCTGCCCACCCCCCACACCCCCCAATCCAACTCAGGACAACTCTGAAGGGCCGTCCTAGCCTCAATGGGGGTTGGCTGAGGCCCTGGGACTCTGGGAGACAGCCTGTTCCTATTTCATCCCAGAGGCTCCCGCCCAGGGAAACCAACCTATGAAGCCTCCTCCTCCATCCATCTTTGCCCTTTTCAGTTGTAGGAGCCCCCCAACCCCCAAATTAAAGTTAGCAGGTGCTTATATGAGACCCCACCCCGGTTCAGCAGAGGGATTTTTTCCCAAGCTGGCGGGGGCGGGGGGGGAGGCAGGGGGGTGAGATGGGGTGTTAGTTTCCAACCTGTGGTCCTGGAGTGAAGTTTCCCCACCTTTTCCAAAGGCAAGAAGTGAAGGAGCAGGGCAGCCTGGGGGGAGACTGAGACAGCCTTTAATCAGGAAACCTCGGGGAGGGACAGGTGACAGCTGGAGGCACGGTCCCAGGGGAATCCCAGGCCCTCTCCGACTCCTCCCTTCCAGAGCGTGGGGCTCAGCAGCCCTGACCTTCCTCGCAAGTCAGACCAGCGGTGGTGGCCGAGGAGGATGCCGACCATTGAGAATGCCGTTTCCCTCTTCACACGCACATTCCAAACGCTTCTTGGGGACGCGGCTGCACTGGGCCCCGGGAATTTTCCATCCCCCCAGGAGCCCTGCAGAAGCGAGCCTCTGGCGTCACCAGCCTTATTCACCCCAGAGCCACTGGCAGAGCGGTCTGTGTCCAGAATCTCCCAGGCAGGGCTCTGAAGCGGAGGCCTGCTTACCCGGTGGCCTCCTCCTCCCCTGAGGTCCCCGTGAGCCGGGGGCTGGCGCTGGCCGTGGCCTCCAGGGCTGCAGAGAGTCCGGAGGTGGCGGGAGAGAGTCTGTGAGGCCTGAGGGGGGTGGCAGGGGTCTCCGAGGGGCTGGGGGCCGTCGTGGAATGGGCTGACGTTTGGGTCAGGACAGAGGCAGGCGGAGAAGGCCATCTGGTCACCGTCTGAGCTCCAGGTGGGGATGGGGGCTCTGGACTCACAGGAAGCGGCTCAGGAGCCCCCAGAGCGGCTGGAGGTAGAGTGGAGGCTCTTGGAAGGATCAGAGGCCCTGGTGAGGGCTGGGGGCCCCCCGGCTCCCCTGGGAATGTGCCCCCGGACCCCAAACGGGGGAAGGGGGAGGCCCAGGCTCCTGAGGGGCTCGTGGGTAGAGTTTGCACGGTAGTCAGGTTCCTTCTGAGGAGGCGCTGGAGAACGGGGAGCACTGGCCTCTGAGGCAATGATGCTGGGGGGCCCGGGCACGAGCTACAGTTGACGGGGACCTCGGTGTCCCCACGGGGGCTCCGAGCTGCTTTGCCAAACTCCACGGCTTTTCTTTCCAGGGAATCTAGAGAGAAGGGGGGGAAACAAGATGCACATTGGTTTTCCTCGATGGCCGAGGCAGCTATGGGATGAGCTGCCCCGGGGACAGAGGCCTCTCATGCCTGGTAAGGACCAGCTGGCCCTTGCCTCCAGGGAGAGACCGAAAGGGAACCTAGCATGGAGGGGGGCAGTCCCCAAAGTCACTCTGCCAGGCATCGGCTCTGTGACTTTGTATAAGGCCCACAACTCCCCTGGGCCTTGGTGTCCTCATCTGTAAAATGGGCATCATTGCGACAGACAGGGGCACTCTGAGGACTGAACGAACGGCGCATGGGAATCTCAGCCTAAACCCGGGTGTTAAGGATGGATGGTCGTTGGGTGATAACTATGTGTCCGTGTGCGTTCATGGATTGCAACGAACAGGATGTTCACAGCAGGGGAGGCTGTACCATCTGCTAATTTTGCTGTGAACCTAAACTTGCTCTAAAAAATAAAGTCTATTAAAAAAAAAACTTTTTGAAGTCTCAGCCTGGAGCCTGGCACATCATAAGGGCTTGACACATGGGCAGAGAACAAGCAAAGGAAGAGGCTTAGGCTGTGAGAGCAGGGAATGAAGAAGGAAGAGTATTAGAGAAACGTATGATCATAAAACCCGGAATGATTACATTAAAAAATTTTTTTTAATGTTTTTATTTATTTTTGAGGCGGGAGACCGAATGCAAGCAAGGGAGAGGCAGAGAGAGAGACACACAGAATCCAAAGCAGGCCCTAGGCTCTGAGCTGTCAGCACAGAGCCTGATGCGGGGCTCGAACTCACAAACCACGAGATTATGACCTGAGCTGAAGTCGGACACTTAACCAGCGGAGTCACCCAGGTGTTCCTGGAATGATCACATTTTAAAACTCATCCGAAGGACGGTCACACAACTCTAAATATACCCAAAGCCACCCAACTATATGCTTTGAGTGTGTGAATTGTATGGTGCATGAATTGTATCTCAAGAAAACTGGTTTTTTTATTACTTATCAAAAGGAAACAATTCATATTCTATTTCAACAAAAAGCGGCTTCTCCCGAAAAGGGGCTATTGTTAGGAAGAGGTGCCTGGCGAATGTAGCCAAAGGTGGTGGGCCCCGGAAGGAGGGGCCAGGCTTTCCCTTTACCTCCTTGGGCCTCTGTTTCCCCATCTGAAGGCAAGAGAGCACGGGCTAAGGAATAGGGGAGACATGGGCTTGAGCTCAACACCACCAACTAGAGCGCAGCCTGAAGACAGAAACCTAACTTCTCTGAGCCTCCGTTTGCCCATCTCCAAAATGGAGATAATCGGGGTAGCCGTGATCGAACGTTCTGGGGAGCAGTTAAACAGGGTAATACAGGTAAAATGCCCCGTACACTGTCTGGCATCATGCTAACGATGAAGCCCTGGACTGAAGGGGGAGTAAGAACCGCCAGGCTGCCGTGGGCTTTGTAGCGGGTTAAGGGAAGCAGGATCTATAAAATCCTCAACAGTTCCCACTGTAGTGGCTGGAGGGGCTCAGGATGCTTCCAGCCCCACCGACCCTGACTGTGGCTCTGCAGACCTGAAGAACCACCCTAAGTGTGGAGGATCCTCCTCAAAAGGTCAGAGGAGTTAAGTGGGTATTTTATACAAGAGGAAACGCAGGCCACACATTGGTTGAAAAATTCACGGTCTTCTTGGAAGTTTAGAAAAACACATCCTCTGGTGTGGGGCGCCTGGGTGGCTCAGTCAGTAAGTGGCCAACTCTTGGGTTTCAGCTCAAGTCACGACCTCATGGTTTGTGGGTTCAAGCCCCACGTTGAAGCATGGAGCTTCAAGAAGGGAGCCTGCTTGGGATTCTCCCCCCCTCTCTGTCCCTCCCCCAATAGCGTGCTTGCGTGCGCGCGTGCTCTCTCTCTCTCTCTCAAAATAAATAAACATTAGAAAAAAACATACAATAGCCACACTTAAGGTACTTTACGGACATGTTAAATTGGAAAAATTAAATTGAAGACACACAGTGTAGAGTCACAGGACGTGTGGGGAGCCGGCAACCCCACGGTAAGTGTCCTCTCTGTCGAGCAGCCCTGCCCGGTGACGCGCCGCCATGTCACCGGGGTCCCGCTCCGCTCCCACCGCCCCATGGCCCCAGACTCCACCTGCTAAACACAGGGCCCCCACACAACTCACAAAAGGTGAGAAAAACAGTTGTTGGACCCAAGATTTTTCACAGCAGGTCCATTATGTGGACCTTGCATTAAGAAGCAAGAAGTCGTCCAAATGTCAGCTTAGAAGTCGGAGGGTGAGCAAACCAGAGGATCTGGGGGCTTTTTACAATGGCCAGCCGTGGGCCGCGTTGGTCCTTCAAAACCGCATGCGACAGCACTTGGTCCAGCGCCTGTCTACACCTCTGCAGTAAGAGCCACACGGATGCACACTCGCCATGGAGTGGACAAAAACCTGAAAATAGTTTTCAGCAGTCAGGACAACGGAGGAGCTAAATGCGTCAGCTCTGGGCTCAAATCCTGGCTCTCTCCTGCCAGTCAGCTACGTGCCTGGAGCGCGTCACCCCACCTCTGCGTGCCCCCGTTTCCTCACCAGGAAAATGGAGATGGTAACACCTTACCTCTAGCAGTTGCTGTGAAAAGGAAATAAAACAAGACACATAAGAAGTTTTCGATACATACGAATGATTATTCTCCCGCAAAGCTGATTTCAGTTCCTAAATTGCGGTTTTTTTAGAAAAGGGAGAAAACCGAGAAAGATTAAGAAAGGAGGTAATGGGGGTGCCTGGGTGACTCAGTCAGTTAAGCGTCCGACTTTGGCTCAGGTCATGATCTTGCAGTTCGTGGGTTCGAGCCCTGCATCAGTCAGTCTCTGTGCTGACAGCCAGCTCAGAGCCTGGAGCCTGTTTCAGATTCTGTGTCTCCCTCTCTCTCTGACCCTCCCCTGCTCAAGCTGTCTCTCTCTCTCTCTCTCTCATTCTGAAATAAATAAAATATTTTTAAAAAATTTTTAAAAAAAGGAGGTAATGAAGGAAAAGGGACACCCTTGTGACAGATGCGGCCCCAGGGACGCTGGATGAGGGTGAGGAAGCCCAGGCTCGTCCTCGCTGCGCACTGGTGGGGTGACCTTGAGCAAGACGTGGTCCCTCTCTGAGCCTGGGTTTCTCGCATCCAGCCCTTCACACGTTCTACGTTTCTGGGAAGAGGAGCGAAATGCAAGTGGACAGTGGAGAAGCCCCAGGGCCCGAGGCCCACTCACCTAGACAGGAGGGACAGCAGTGGCCAGGGGGCGTGGAGGGGTCCGAGCAGGCCGGCTGACAGGGCACCTTCTCGCAGCTCACCTCTCCCAGCTGGGGAAGCACGGGGACTCACGTGAGGAAGCCCAGAGTATCTCCCGTCCCAGAACAGCACCCCACGCGCCTCTCACACCCACAGAGAGACCCCGGGACAGAGGCTGAGCAGGTGAAGACAAACACCACGGGGGTGCTTTAAGGAAGCCACAAAGAGGGAGGAGACTGTGGAATCCGGAGGCATTCTGGCTGGTCCTGAAAGCTGGGAAGGCTGGAGGAAGATGGGCTCACGTCGGCTGAGGGGACTCACAGTTCAGCAGAGGGACAAAAAGGAAGAAGCCGTCTGTGGCCAGGCAGCTCCTGAGTCCCCAGGCCCAGCTTACCTGGCACGTGCACTGGGTACACGGCTCATCGTCCAAGGTGAACACCTGGCCGTTCACCACCTTCCTTCCCTCGTAGTTGCAGTCTGCAGGGGGGGCAGAGGGGACCGGGCCATGAGAGCCGAGGCCCAGCTGGGAGCCTGGGAGGCGGGGTGCTGTTCCCACTCACCTCTGCAAACTGGGCAGCATTCTCCGTCAGGGTGGAAAGGGTAGGTGCAGGCGATGGGGCAGTCCACGGGGGAGCAGGCCACCGAGCCCAGCTGCGGGACACAGAAAACACACAAGGCCCTTGGCTCTGGGCAGCTGCTGGGACAGCCGGGAAGGACAGCCACGTAACCACTGAGTGGCCATCGGGGCCGCCGCCGTGGGGGAAGAGGTTCATTCATTCACTCAGTTAGAGTCTGTCTTCTCGACAAAACGCAAGCCCCACAGAGCGAAGGGCGTGGCCTTGACCATGCAGCTCATCCGTCAACAGGTCCCTGCTGACCAAACCCACAAACTACCCAGGAAAGGTGAGCACCAGAAACCGAGGAGAAAGAAGGGCCCAGAAGCTTGAAGCTCCCCCAAGCACGTGAACGAAAGGGCCACTCAGCAGAGCCAGACCTCCACCCTGAGTTTCTCTGTTTCTGTAGACCTTGTCCTTTCCACTCGGCATCCTGACTCCACGAACCTCGGGCGTTGCCAGGGTGACAAGGAGTAGGACTTCCCCCCTCCGCCCATTCTCCAAATACTCAGTGATGTTAACTATCTCACATGCTTTTTCAGACCAAGAGGCAGCCTGACTTAGGGACAAAAATACACTTCCTAGAGCCCAGACTCAGATACTAGGATTCGATTCTTGGCATGTCAGCGGACCAGCGCGAGGATCTTAGGGAAGGACTTCTCTCTCTGTGCCTCAGTTTCCTCACCTAGCAGAGGGACATGACCGTGGCACCCACCTCAGAAGATCCTCCCGAAGATTAACTGAGCTCATGCAAAGAAAGGGCCGGGACCTGGGCGGGCATACACCAGAGCTCGATAACGTGAGTATATCACAGATTCTAGCTCAGAGTCCCGGGCCTGAGCCCCTCACCTGCACCCTCAGCGAGCATGCACGCACTTACTACGGGAAGCCCCCCGGGACTCCCCCTGGTCACCCAGAAGCAGAGGACTTCTGCTGGGCAAGCTTAAAAATATTTCTCTGGCCCTGGGTAAAGATTCACCCTTGGTAGGGCCACCTGTCACCGTGCCCCAGGGTGGCTTTCCTCTAGGAAGGCTCTAGATTATGCCTCCAAGGTTCAGGAGCAGGGGTCAGTGGCATCTGTGGAGTTTCCACAGACAGGGGTCAGGTCCGGGTGGTCCATACCAGGCAGATGCAGCTCAGACACGGATCCAGCACGGATGGGAAGGTCTGGTTGTTGTAGAAGATTCTGCCTGTGTAGGTGCAGCCTGCCAGAGAGAGCACGGGGTGAGCCAGCCAGCCAGGAAGGAGGCTGGTGACCAGGTGCCTGCCAAGGATGAAGGTCCACGAGTTTTCTGGGGAGCAAAGGTCAGGCCAGCCCCAGGCAGCCACCGCGGGGTTTGCCGAAGAGAGAGAGCACAGGTCTGGAGTGGGTGCATACTTTTTTTTTTGCCCTGGATTTAGCAGAGGGGTCAGAGTGTCTCTACTTCCAGGGAAAGAAGCCCCTCACCAGGCAAGATCAAGCCAGGGGGACTGGGAGACACAACCTGAGTGCCCTTCCTCCCACCCCCAGCCAGTCCCCGCCTTCCAGGACATTCCCCCACACTGCCCCCCTCCATTTCCCCAAGCCCGCAGAGGCCAGATCTGAGCACTGCCACCTCGATGACATTTATCACATTCTAGTACCTATAAAAGCAGGTGACAGGAGAGCAGAGAACTCTTTTATCATGCATATATATTATATGTATTATTTGTTACATATAGATACATGTTACAGATACGTTACCTGTAGATACAGATATTTATGTTATGAAAAGAGACTAAAAAAACAAACCATGAGGCTAAAGGCAATAAGGGGCCCTTTGTAATTGTTTTTATTTTTACTTTCTGTATCTTCTTCAGTCAAATGTTACTTTTGAAACAACGGAACAGGTAAAAGTTAATATAAACAAAAAAGTTTCAGAGAGCCTGGCTGGCTCAGTCGCAAGAGCGTGTGACTCTTGAACTTGGGGTTACGAGCTCACGCCCCACGTTGGGTGTAGACATTATTTTAAAAAAAATTTTTTTAAATCTTGAAAAAAGTATCATTTTTTAAAGTTTATTTATTTTGAGAGAGTGACCTAGAGAACACGCATGCAAACGGACAGAGAGAGAAAGGGAGAATCCCAAGCAGGCTCCTCGCTGTCAGCACCGAGGCTGACACGGGGCCCAATCCCACGAACTGTGAGATTATGATCTGAAATCAAGAGTCGGATAGTCACGTGACTAAGCCACCAAGGTGCCGCAAAAAAAGTATCATTTTTCTATCCTCTCACTGTTTCCTGTTTCACGGGTATGAATCTTTGTCACACACAGCCTCCCCCCAACCAAGGCTACAAACTCAGCATATCTATCTGCTTCCAGCACCCAGACAGGGACTGCCTGGGGCCAACGGCTTTATGTCTCCAAACCCCCACTTTCCTCCTCTGTAAAATGGGTTTCTCCCGTGGGGGTGTTGTGAGGCTGACTGGAGATAAAGCCTGTGTCTGGAGAAACCTGGGGGGCAGGGTGAGCCCAGATGTGGGGGGAGAAGGGGAGGCGGTACGCCGAGCATCCCTGCCAAGGGGAGCGGCGAGGGGGATGGCGAGCTGTGTGGCCCCGCAAGCAGGAAATTACCTGCTGAACAGTCGGGACAGCACTGCCCAGGGATCCGAATTGGGTGAGGGCAGGAGTCCACACAGTCTGTCTTCTTGCAGCTCACTGAGCCATCTGCCTGAAGGAAGGAAGAACTTCACCAACACCCCACCTGAAACANGGAGGGCACCATGATGCAGCTGGGTCATGCCAGGTCCCCCCACACAGAGGACCGGCTCCCTGGGAAAGGGGGTGTGAGCCTTCCAGGAAGGCTCCCCTATCTAAGGAGAAGGAAGGTCAGAGCGGGGGTTTCAGTCTCCTTGGCTCCCCGTCCTTCTCTGGCAGCAGCCAAAGCTCACCACCACCCCATCCAAATTCTTCTCAGCTTTTCCCCGGAAGCCCGGCCCACCCCAAACCTATAGAGTACAATAAAATCCTATTTTTATAGAAAACTATTCCACCGGAAATGTCTATTTCAGAAGACAAAAGCGCCACATATGGTTTCTTTTCTTCCCCCCCAGAATCTGCACGTTCTCAGACCATGAGTGCCCGGAGTCAGTCCTAAGGGGGGAAGGCGGCGGATGCGTCCTCCTCCCAACGGCAATTCCAAGGAAACGTTTCCAAGTTCTGCAAGGGTCTAAGGCTTTTTAACAAATGGCTCATCCAAGGTGCTTGGAGGCTGTGTGTGTCACACGCCAGGGTGCACACGAGTCACCCGGGGATTAAAATGCAGATTCTGAGCTCCGGGGTTCTGAGCCACCTGGAGACCATGGGTGTCCAGCAAGCTCCCGGTGATGCCGAGGACACTGCGGGTGCAGGGACCTCATTTTGAGAAATAAAGCTCTAAGCTCCGAGGGGTTCATTAAGAACTGGGAAGAGAAGCCAACGTGCATGCTTAATGAGCTGAAAGCAAGCGTTTCTCTCAGTAAGTGGCTGTGTTGGCATCTGGGTCAAGTTGACTGTAAAGCTTGAGCACCCTCTCCTTTATCCGTTTCTGATGAGCTGAGGTCACAGATTCACATTCCCGAAGGAAACACTGCAGCTGCACCGGAAAGGCCTGTGCCGCTAAGCCGCAGGCTGCCACGCCGCTTCAGTCATCCATGCCCGGGGAAAACCCACTCTTGGGACCCCTGAGTCCCCGTGAGCCACGTGTCATACCCCATCTAGGCGGGCTGCCGAGCTCCGCTGTCCTGGACGAGCTACCGAGGACAGAATAAACTGGGTCCCGGACCTTTCCCTGACCACGGAAGCTGCCAGCAAGGGAGGGAGACAAGGCGCGGGCTGAGGCGGCCCAGCTTCTAGAGCAGCAGGGGTGCCCGGCGGGGAGGCCCAGGCAGGGCAGAGGGGCAGCCGGGGAAGCAGCTGAAGGCGTGCACGCTGTCATTCACCTGGCAGATGCATAACTCACAGGGGTCACCGGGAGACCAGATCTGTCCAATCGGAAACTCAACCCCGTTGTCGTCGAGAGCGCAGCCTGGCCGGGGGACAGTGAGGGAGAAAGCACGGGTGGTCACGGGTGCCGAGGAGGGTGCTGAGCGCCAGCCCGACCTACAGCAGCACCCCACCAGGGCCGGCCCCCTCTGCTCGCTCACGCTGCGCAGGCGGGTTCCGGGTGTCCGTTGGGCCACCTGCTGGGCCCGGGGGCTCCCTCAGTTAGTGCATCTTCCCTCCAAACGTGTGCCCGGTACACACAGTCACCTCACACAAACACACTTAACCTTCGGACCCATAACCACACACACTCACGCACTCACACAATCACCACAAATATACACATACACACTCACAGAGACATACACACACTAAGTCTTTGCGGGCAAAGTCAGCCTCCCTCCTGGAGGACATCGCCCCGGGACACGGGGCTGGGGGCCCTCACCTGTCATGGGTGTGGGCTCCCGGCAGCTGAAACAGCACTGTCCAGGGCCCAGCCACCACTCCTCCCGGGGACAATCCAGTTCCGGACAAGGTGTGAAGGAACATTCCACCTCCCCGTTCTGGAAGAGAACCCAGGCACATGGGCCACTGAGGGCAGCTCCTCGGCCCTGGGCCATCTGAGAGCTGAAGAAGAGGCTGGCAGGTGGCTGTCACCCTCCAAAAAGAGACAAAGAATCTCCAGGGATGGGGGTGGGGGCGGCCGGGAGCATGTTCTGCGATGTCCCAATGTTGGGCCAGGGGTCTCCGCTTGCCCGGGCCGCAGCCCCAGCGCCTCTTCCCTTCCCTTCTGCAACAGCCACCTGCTCTCACCCCCGTGTGCCCTCACCCTGCAGCCACAGAACGTTCTCGTGCACCAGCGCGATCGCACGGCTCCACCACCCAAACCTGTCAGGAGCTCAGCCAAGGCCAGAGCCCTCAGCCCGAGTCTGCGGGAGAGGCTGTGAGGCCCCCTCCTCCCCACGACCCCTTCCTCTAAGTACTGCCCTTGGCTCACAGGGGCCGCCGAGTCCTCCAAGCGCCTGGAGGGTTCCTTTACCCCTTGACTCCACTCCCCGGCTCTCTGACCTCTGCGCACACCTTTCTCTGCCATGCAACTCCCTCCAGAGCTCCCTGTGGAGTGGAGTCGGCCTGAGGTCTTTACCTGGCCCCTCCCTCTGCCCCTGGCTGGCCCCTCCAGAGCATTCTGAAGATGACGTACACAAGATTCCTGCCCCAGGCCCTGCTTCTCGGGCCCCAACTCAAGCACAGTCAGTCCCCGTGTGCAGTTCTGCTCTGGCCTGCAGTCCCCCGCACTCTGTGTCCCAGCCAGCAGGGACACATCAGCCCGGTGACCCTGCCTCAGCTCCTCTCCTCACCCCTCCGGTCTCAACTTAGCATCCCTCCCTCCAAGAAGTCTTCCCTTCTGGTTAGGAGCCCTGGTCACTGTGGGCTGTGGGCTCCCTGAAAGAGGGGACTGGGGCTGTCTTGCACTTAGCTCTGTCCCCAGGATTCGGCATTGCTCTGGGCACTCAGTAGGTGCTCTATAAATAGCTCTGCTGCAGGGTGAGCTTCAAGGAGACCGTGGGCAGGCCTTGGTGAACGCAGGTCTTCTTAATGCCTTTGCTGCCTCAGTCTCCCTTCTGCCGGATGGCAGCGCCTAGTCTCCCAGTCAAGGCCTGCCGGGGAAGTCCTGCACCCTGCCCCTCGCCCCGCACCCCCCTACCTGGCAGACACAGGTGGTACACTCGTCACCATCCACATTGAACACAGCCCCATCTGCGTACCAGCGGCCGTGGAAATAGCATCTCACTGCGGAGGAGAAAGGGAGAGGCAGCTCAAGGTCTGGGGGCCAGGGCAGCTAAGGAGAAAGGGGAACAGTCTGGGGGGGGCTCGGGAAGCTAACACTCCCACCATGCCCTCCAGCATACCCCCCACTCAGGGAGCCAGCCGCTCCCCTCCAAACCCTTGGCAAAAAAATCAGCTGTTACTTCAAAACTGATGGAGAATGAATCATATGTAAAATAAGGCCCTTAACCAAAAAGGGAGGGATCCCTGAATAACTAAAGGGTAAGAAAAAAAGAAGAAATGAAAAGAGACTGATGGCCCAGACACCCCGGACAAGGTCTGGGACAAATGGTATCCCCTGGAGGCGGGGAGGGGTCAGTGAGAGCGCCCCCCTATGGATAAAAACAGCCTAAAAATGGCCCAGGCCCACCTGGCTTGGTCAGACTGACCTGGGTTCAAATCCCAGCTATGCAACTCACTAGGGAGGGACTCAAGGTGACATACTTAATTTCTCTAAGCCCCAATCTTCTCCTCTGTAGAATGGGGTTGATAAGAGCTGAAAACTGCTCCTACTTCATAGGCAGAACATTACCTGTTCAGAAATGTCTTAGCTAAAAATAATATTTAAAAGTTAAGAAAAGAATTTTTTAGGGGCACCTGGGTGGCTCAGTCGGTTAGGCGTCCGACTTCAGCTCAGGTCATTTATTTCATGGTGCATGGGTTCGAGCCCTGCATTGGGCTCTGTGCTGACAGCTCAGAGCCTTGAGCCTGCTTCAGATTCTGTGTCTCCCCGCCTCCCCCCTCTCTTTCTCTCTCTCTCTCTCTCTGCCCCTCCCCTGCTCACACTCAGTCTCTCTCTCAAAAATAAATAAACATTAAAAAAAAACATTAAAAATAAATAAAAATTTAAAAAAGAATGTTTTGAAGAACACCAGCTTTGAAATCAGGCAGCCTTGATTTCAAGTTCTGTTCTTATATTAACTGGTCGTTATGTCTCTGGGCAGCAATGACTTCCGTGAGCCTCAGTTTCGTCATCTATGAAATGGGCCTCTGAATAGGACTCCCTCAAGGCTGTGCCACATGGATTTCATGAGATCAAGGGCTGGCAAGCAGCAGCACAGAGCCATCAGGGAACATTCGTGATGATGATGAGGTCATCCCAGGAAAAGAGAACCACATTTTTAACAAAGGACCAACTCATTAGTGGGGAAGTGGGAGACGCCCTTCCAGTCTCAAGGGCCGACTCACAACCCTTCCTGGCTGTGTGGAAGGCGCCGCCTAGGGCAAGGGGCAGGCTGGGCTGTGAGCCCAATCTAGCATTCTAAAGCACTTTGCACATAGTAGGCGCTCAATTAAACTGGTGCTTTGAAATGCTTCACTTGATCTTTGTTTCTGAAGCAAAAATCAGTCTCCTTCCTCTGCTCCACTCACCCTCGCTCCCAAAAACCTCGCTCCCAAAAACACACACAGAAGCCAAATCCCCTACCCCGAACCCCAGATGCTCACTTACCTGGAACACAAGTACAGCAATCTGACTTCAGGGAGGTGTGACAGGGGCCAGGGGGACACTCAGGGGAGATGCAGGACACATTTCCTGCCTGCAGAGGGGAGAGGTGGTGGTGGGGGAGGGGCAGGGGGAGGAGGGGAGCCAGGCCCGGAGGCACCCTCAAGCTCAGTCCCTATTTCACACCACCCCTCAAGCTTCCTGTCCAACACCAAAGCCTCCTAAAGGAAGCCATCCAAAACCTTTGAATGCCACCTTGGTGACAACAAGGACAGTGTGCAGGGACTCAGTTCCTGGCATTTGCTACAGTGTGGCGAGAACATCCTCCCACAGCACATAGAAGCTTCTGGAAGGACGCCGGGAAGAGGCGAACAGAGGTTACTCCACCAGAGATGCCTTCCTGTGCATCTGAGTTTTGAACCACATGACTATTGGCTATTGAAAAAATTAAATTTAAAACTTAAATTTTTTATTTAAGAATTTTTTGTAATGTTTATTTATGTATTTTAAGAGAGAGAGAGAGAGTGTGTGTGTATGTATGTGTGTGTGTGTGTGTGTGTGTGTGTGTGCGTGCGTGTGAGCAGTGGAGGATCAAAGAGAGAGGGAGGGTGAAAGAGAATCCCAAGCAGGCCCTGCCCTGTCAGCACAGAGCCTGACATGGGGCTCGAACTCACGAACTGTGAGATCATGAACTAGCCAGAACCAGAGTCATGTGCTTGATGGACTGAGCCACCCAGGCACCCCTTAAAACTTAATTTTTAAAATTGAAGTTGAGGCAAAAAAAATAATAATAATAATCCTCCTGCCTCTGGAGCTGCCAGAGGTGACCTGCAATGTTTGCTCCTCCTCTAACAAGTCATAAGACTTTGGACACTGCCCATCATCTCCCTGAGCCTCAGTCTCCCTATCTGTGAAATGGGCTGGAAGCGGCGCCTCCGTCGGGGGTTGCTAAGGATACCCACAATGACATGATGCACGAAAGCACTTGGCCACTGCGGCCACGTGTGCGTGTGTGTGTTGTGTGCGCGTGTGTGGCACACAGGAAGGGCCCAGTAAAGGGCCGTGTACATGCCTTACCCCCCCATCTCACACTGCAGCCTCCATGGTCACTGCCAGGCAGTGAGGGTTGGTGGACAGAGCCCAGGCCTTGGATACAGACAGACCTCAGCTCAAACCCCAGCTCTTGCCACCTCCCAGCCTTGGTCTTTTCCTCTGTAGAACAGGGACAGGAAAGCCAACCCAGACAAGGTGCCAGGAGTCTTGGGTAAGGCGATAGATGGAAAGCCCCAAGCTCCGTGCCTGGTGCACACGGAGTGTTCATAACCAAGTCTGCGTGACAGCACCTGGCAGTGTCCGGAACACAGTAGGTGCTTAATAACTATTCTTAGACAAGTGACTTTGCCTAATGCAAAATAATACTCTTACTCTAAGCAAGCGGACTCTGGTAATGAGCCTCCTCCCTCTCAAACATGGATACCTTTATTGTGCTGGCAAATATTTTGCCTGGAGAGAAAAACAGCCTCCCTGGTGGGAAGTTTCCAAGGGAGTTTCATCCCCTCCCCTTCCTAGACAGATGGATGCTGTGTGCCCGTTGGCTCTTTCCTGCCCAGCAGAGGCCTCCCTGACTCCAAGACCCCCACGCCTTTAAATTTGACAGATTCCGACCCAAATCCACAAGCTGGGAACTCTCCTTCCATTTGACAAGCCCACCTTTAACACCCGATCTTTCCCTCTTCCGCTCAAACCCCCAAAGGTTAGGAAAACACCCGCGCCCACTCCGGGGCTCTTGTGAGGCTCACCAGGCAGACACAGACAGTGCAGTTCTCACTGGCAGGTGAAAACACGTCCCCTTCAGCTCGGATGACGCCACTGTGAAAACAGCCTTTGAAAGACAAACAGGAGCGGAGGCATCAGGCCTCTTCAAAGCAGAGGAAGCTTGAGATCTCATTACTTTTCCAGGCAAAATGTACCTGGAACCTTCTCTCACTGGCCAGGATGCCTCTGGAGTGGCAGATCCGGGCACCCAGAACTGTGCAGTCCTAGGAACCCCCAAGAGGTAAGCAGGAGACACCCGCAGAAGATGGCCCAGGAGGGGCTCCATTTGTGTCTGTAAAGCTAGAACCACATTGAGGACCTGGCATATTTTTCCCATAAGACAGGAAAGGCCGCCAGACAGCTCTGGGTTCAAAATCTGGCCTGTCCATTCATTTACCTCAGTGACCTTGGACATGTCACTTAACCTCTATGGACTCAGTTGTCTTTATCCAGGGGACTTGGAGGGACCCACGGCCTCAGCAATAAGGTGCCCAGGCATTGGCAATCAGGGCTCACAAAAGAGTAGGAACGAGGGAAAAGGTCACGGTCATCCCCAACAGATCACTAAGTCTATTCTCATTCTAACCCTTAGGAAGATGTCTTCACTGCTGCTCTAATCGCAGTAGCCTCGACATCTCATCACCGGAGCTGAACACAGCGGTTCACCCCCACCCCCACCCCCACCCTGCAGCCCCGATCTACTGAAGGAGAAGCTGCATTGTAACAAGATCCCAGGAATTCGAGTGCAGAGTGAGTTTTGAGAAGCTCTGTTTGAAGGACTCATTAAGATTTAGGGTCGTATCCTAACAGCAGTGGGAAGCCAGTGAAAAAGTGTAGGCAGATCATAGGAGGGAATTGAAAAGAAGACAGAATTCATAAAGGATCACTCCTCTGGCCATAGGAGGGGAGTTGGTATAGGGGAGGGGAGATCTGGAGAAGGTAGATGTGGAGGAACTCACTGAATGAATGAATGAATGAATGAGGGTCAAAAAGGATCCCCAAAAGATGGAAAGTTCCACTTGAGGGAAACCACAGCATAGACCAGTGGGTCTCAAAGTGTGGTGCCTGGACCAGCAACTTCAGCCATCACCCGGGAACTTGCTGGAAATGCAAATCCCCAGGCCCTACCCCACGCCTAATAAATCAGAAGCTCTGGGGGTGAGGTCTCCAGATTCTAATGATTCAGGTGGTTCTAATGTACCCCAAAGTTAGAGAACAGGCTTCCAGCTGCAGAAGGGCTGGGGGAGGAAGGAAGAGGGCCCTGCGGGGAACTCTTAGCCTCCCCAGACCAGCTCCCACCTGTGCACGACGGGCAGCAGCCTCCCTCTTTGGAGGGAATCGGGTGGGAACAAGCAGCTTCACACGGCACCTTTTCACAGGTCACCTCCCCGTTCTGGAAGCAGAAGAGGACTTCCAGCCATCACGAGGCCCTGGACACTGGACCCAGGCAGCCCCCAGGACCCCTCCCACCTACCTGGCACCAGCACTGGGAACACCCAGCCTCTGTCCAGCGGCTTCCTGACTCATACGTGGCTCCCAGGTGCCAACAGGCAGAGGACCCTGGTGCCAGCTGCGTGGCTGCTGGGCCCCTGGGCAAGGAAGGGGTCACCTCCTGTAGTTGCGAGGGAGGTCCCAGGGTCCCCAGGAGGGAGGCACGGGGCATGGGAGTGGCCACCAGGGTAGCTGGCGGCCGAGTGGGTGGTGCAGGGGTGGGAGACAGCAGGCTGGTGGTCCTGACGCCAGCTGGGGGCCCTGGGGCCCCGGAAGGAGGGCTGTGTCCAGGGGAGAGGGCAGGCCGGCCCGCCTCCGGGAGCAGCAGTAACATCTTGGGCGGGGGCTGCAGGGGCTGCAGGATGGCGGAGGGCGCCAGCACGGCTTTCGGGAAAGCTGAAATGGAAGCGTGGAGGGGTCTCTGCGGGAGGCAGCAGCAGGGCAGGAGGCGAGACCACAGCCCACCACCAGTCACTGAACGTCTGCGGGCCAGTTTTTCTTCATCAGGTAAGAGTCTGATACCCCCAAGTCACGCTAGGCCAAGGGGCTACCGTGACCATCACACAAAGCTGAGGGGAAAGCACCACAGGAGCAGGCCCAAGTGACAAGTTGGGAGTGGGTCCGCTGCTCGCCCACCCAGAAGTGGCGTCCCAGGAGCGGACGCTGGGGCTCGGGATGAAGGAACGGCCCGGGGAAAGCTTGCTGTGGACTAGAAAGAGCATCTTCATCATTTGGGTGGCCGGAGGCGCATGTGTATAGGCACACTGGCAGAGTGAGCAGATGCCACATTGTCCCAAGTATCCCTGGGAGCCCAGGTGACTGGGATTCCTGTGTCATAGGCTCCTCTTTTCCGCCCCTTTTACCATTTGGGGGGAAACAAAAGGGTTAGGGAAATAGTAAAATGACAAGGAAGGACGAATGGGTAAAGAAGTAGAAGAAGTGAGAATGAAAGTGAAGAGTTGGAAATAACAAAATGAATTGGAAAAGAATGGGTAGAAAAGGAAAAAGGCCCAGCCCTGGGAGGGCAGGGCTAAGGCAGGGGCGTGGCTTGGGTGGGGTGGGGGCGTGGCCTGGGCCACAGGCCTTA
>NW_027536465.1:3073086-3162177 GCF_008692635.1 Crocuta crocuta
GGGAGAGACCTGGTGGCTGGAGGGCGTGGCCTGGGCAGATGGGGCGGGGCCTGGGGAAATTGGCCTCTAAGGTTGGGGCTGGGTGGGACGGGGGCGGGTCCTGGTAAAACCCAGCCTAAGGTTGGGGCCCAGGAGGGCAGGTATACACATAGGGTGGCTCACCTTCACAGGACACGCGGTCAGCTCGGAGCCTGAAGCCAGGGCGGCATGTGCACAGGAAGCTGCCCACGGTGTTACGGCAGGAATGATGACAGACTCGCCTCTCCAGGGGCCTCCGACACTCGTTTACATCTGCAGGAGAGCCTCGCTGCCAACAGCTGCCTTGTTGGGGCTACTTCTTCCTCCATCCCTGAATCCAGAAGGCTGGGGGAGTCTCCCTGCCATGTTCTTATAGGGTCCATCCCTGCCTCAGAGTGTGGGAGGTGACTCAGATGTCTAGGAGGGGAGCTGAAATCTACTGCTAGTCGCCTTGGAAGGTTCATACATCCAGTTGGCATTTAATGGATGCACCAGTGACTCATCCTCTAGTACCATGCAGCAGTGGTTACACGCTGGCTGGTGAGGACGAGCCCTGCTGGGAATCTCATCTCCAAACCTTCCACCATCCCACGGGCCAGGTATGAGATGGCGTGGCCCCTTCTAAAAAGAATCTCAAAAGTCACTGTACTGCTCAAGGTAGGCTTCAGGACAAATACCAAAGTCCGCCAGAACAAGGTCCGTTTTGGGGCCCATGGGACCCCACCTTCAACCCATGAGCCAAGCTTAAGCCAAACATGCCAATCCCTTTCTGGAAATATCTGCTAATGGGCTGAGAAAACAGGGGTCTCCTTCTAAACCAGAGGAACCAAGACATAACATGCTTTATTTACCAAGGGGAGCAAAGGCAGCCAAGAAAATGGGTGAGCAGAGAGGAATCCTTGGGGTGTATCTGGGAGAGGGGTGGAAGAGAAACATAACAGGATGAAAGTGGCAGGTGGCCAGGAAAAGTCCAAGACAGGGTCTTCCATGCGGAGCTACGCCAACCCCGGGGAAAGGCAGGCTCTGAGCAGAGGCTCAAGTGCTTACGGGCTCCAGGCGGCCAGGAGGTCCAGATTGCTGGCCTTTCCCTGTCCCTGGACTCACCCTGTCCATCTTCCTGACTGGCAGCCTAAGTATGAAGGTAACAGGGTCCCCCCGCCTTACCTACACAGGAGTGCCGGTTGCCATGGAGATGGAAGCCCGGTCTACAGGAACACCTGTAGCTGCCAATGATGTTTTTACATCTCTGCTGACAGGGGGTCCCGAGGCATTCATCAGTGTCTGGAAGGGACCAGGGCAAGCCTGAAGCTCATCTTCCCCCACGGAGTATCAGAATCGTGTGCTCCCGTCTTCTTCTCCCGTTTCCATCCTCAGGGCCGCAGGGGCCCATCTTAAACCCCCTCTTTCTCTTTCAGCCTATCCGTGAATTCTCCCTGGACCAGCTCTCTTCTCTCCGTCCTCACGGCCCTACCCTAGCCTGGGCCACCTTTGCCTCTAGTCTGGAGAAGAGCAATGGCCTCACGTAGCTCCCCTGTGCTCCTCCTAAGCCATCTGCTACACAGCCTCCAGGCTGTTCTGACCAAAGGGCACCTCTGATCAGGCCACTCTCCACTCCCACGGGCAGCACTGTGGCATCAATGCTGCACCCTAGCTCTCGAACCCTAAGGGGCCCTTCCCCCCTCCTTCCCTGACCCTCACCTTTGTTCTGCCATCTTCTAATGCACCCCGTTCTTGGGGGCCTCCCTCTTTGCCTGCCTGGAATGCCTGTGCATCTTGACTGGGGGAAAACTCCTACTCATGCCTCAAAACCCATCTTCTGTAGAACCTCCTCTGCCAAAGCTTCCTCAGGCCATTGTTTGAAATCCTGAAAAGCTGGAAATAATCTACATGTTCATTGGTTAAAGAAGCGTTCGTAAACTATGGGATATTTGTCCTGCGGAGCGCCAGGCAAACGGCTAAAAGGAACAAGGCAGGTCTGTTTACATGGATGTGGAAAGATCTTTGAGACAGGTTGCTGAGACAACAACAAAGGAGAGGAACAACTGGGTTCAAATCCCAACCCTAACATGACCTTGGGCAAGTTACTTAGTTTCTTTAAGCCCTCCGTGTTCCTATTAGGAAAATGGGAAGTAAACAGTATCAACCTCACAGGACCAGTTTGAAATGAGAATGAAATGACAAAGTGCAGGTAAAGTGTGTAGCACGGTGCCAGAATCCAGTTCTGTAACCATTTGCTGCTCATCTCTTATCGTGTCTCTGTGTGCATGTGCACGTCGTGGGGCCGGGCAGGGAGGACACGCATCAGAGCAATAGGCAGGTGCTACGCTGAACTGTGTTTCCCCAAATGTATATGGTAAAGTCCTACCGCCACATACAGTGGGATTTGGAGGTGAGCCTTGGGCAATAATTAGGTTTAGATGAGGTCTTGTGGGGGGGGACCCTCATGATGGGATTCGCACCGTTAGAAGAAGAGCCATTAGAGCTTGCTATCTCTCCCCATGAGAACACAGCAAGAAGGTGACCGGCTGCAAGCCAGGAAGGGCCTTCACCCGAAAGTGGACGGGTTGGCACCTTGACCTTGGACGTCCCAGCCTGCAGACCCGTGAGGACAAATTTCTGTTATTAAAGTAGCCCAGGCTGTGGGATTTGTTACAGCAGTGGAAGAGGACTAAGACACCAGGGTTATTCCCTAGGCAGAGAGAGAGCGGGAGAGGCAGAGGAGGTCTGGCACCAGCAACTTTTAAAGCTTATTTTCCAATTTATGGCAATTCTTTTCTATTTCCATGTTCAATTTCAATGCCTTTCAATATTTTCAAACTTCAATAATTTTCAGTTAATTCAATTTTCTATTTCTATTACTTAAAACTTCTTTCCAATTATTTTCTATTTCAAACAATAGAAAATAATAGCACGGGTTCACGCGGCAGCTTTTGTTTTGCCTCATCTGCGTCGTTTAGGAGAAAAGGCTTCCTTCTGTAGGTCAAAGTCATCTTAAAGGAGCGGGTGATTATGTTCACAGATGCCCATCATCCTGCTCACTCAGGAGCTCCCCCAGCACTCACGCCTCACCCCAGCCTCGTTCTGCCCCTCCCCACCAGACCAGGGCAGCGGGGGGCCGGTGAAGCTAATGAAGGCAGTGGGTGAAGCGCCTTCCCCACAAGGCTCTCTCCCACCTCACTGGCATCTTCCACCCGCCCTTGGCTCTCCCTAGGCCTCTCCAGCCCCCTCCCTCGACCCTGCCTTGCCAGGCCAGAGCAATGGCCCCTAGAGCCCCACATGCCAGGATTCAAGCTGACTCCAGTGCTTACTGACAGAATGGCCTTGGGTGAGCCTCAGTTTTCCCATCAGTAAAGTAGGGATGATAACAGTATCTCCCTCCAGGGACCACAGGGAAGGTGAAACGCAGTCATGCACGGGACGAAGTGCACACATTGGGCTGGGAAGGGCCGTGCCTTCACCTCAGACCCCAGCAGCGGTGGTTATGTGTCCCTAGGCCACCCACCTTGGCAGCTGTGGCGGTCGGCGGCAAGCTGCATGCCGGGCCCACACTCACACACAAACCCGCCTTCTGTGTTCACGCACTGGCCCTCGCAGGACGAGCTTAAGCATTCGTCAATGTCTGGGAAGAGAGAAGACAGCTCTGCACAGACCACTCTGAACGTGGCTGGGTGCAGGGAAAGACCCTCCCTCACAGGGACCCTGCCGGCACAAGGAGCCCGCCTTCAGCCGGGAAGCCCCACCCGAGGAAGAAAGACCAGGCCCCAGGAAGGTCATCGGCCATCAGGGAACCTCCAGAAAGCAGAGGCCAAGGGGCCAGGCTCCTTCTCCGTGACCCATGCAGACCGGATGACAGAGACAATGCCTGAGATAGAACCATTTTCAACGGCCGCAGCGCAGAGCGGCCCTAGAAGGGCAGAGGAGAGTGAACAGGAAGGCTGATTAAAATCCATTAAGTGTTTATTGGGCACCACCTGTATGCAGCAGATCTGGAGGGGGGGCCGTTGAGGACACAAATGTGACCTGGCGCAGATGCTCCAGCTGGTTACAGTGATAACATTCAGAGCCACGACACATGCCCTCGAGGCCGGCGCACAGCCGGGTGATCCGTGCCCCCCAGGGAATGCCCGGCCCCAGCGGCCGCTAGAGGAGCACTGGGCAGAGGACCAGCAGGCATCAGTGGGGGCAGCCGCAGAGACAGTGGCAGCGGGAGACAGGGCCGGAGCAGTGGGTTAAAGATCGGCTGGGGAGGGCCGAGGAGGCCCTGAGGCTTCTGCCCAGGGCGGGGTGAGTGGATCCAAGTATCCTCTGCAGGGGGAGGTTCAGGCCTGCAGGGAGAGGGCCACCAGGGGCCAGAACTCCCCACCCCCGCTTCATGGCGTCCCTTCCTTCTCTAATAACCACGGTCCATGGTGGCTCTTGAGGACCTACAAGTCTGCATCTGGGTCTCCCACCCCCTGGCCCCGTGCCTGCCGGACACCTGCATTCTACCTGCTCGCCCCACAGCAGGCCCCTCAGGACCACGTCCACCGCCTCTAGGAAGCCCACCCTGACTAATGGTGGCGGCCAGTGCTCCCCTGCCCGGTGCTGGCTCTGACACTGTTGTCTGGCTTTTCCTTGGCCCTGTCTGTCCATGCAACAAGAAGTGCATGCAGGAAGTACCCCCCGTGAAAGGCCTTCAGGGGAGGGCGGATTGCTCCAGCCTTCCTGAAGGGGATGTTGCAATGAGCCCGAGCACCAAACCTCCTTAGTGGGAACCCTTGACCCAGTGGTTCTGTTTCTGGGAATAACGAGAGAGGCCACCTCTCCTGAACCACTTCTGATAGCAGTGAAACACTGCAGGCAACCTGAGGGACAGCAGGTTACAGCGGCCATGGGCGCGTCTGGGAGAGAGGATGTTGTAAGGACTGTTCTTCACTCACGATATAAAGTGAGCAAATTAATGAACCAAAACTATGGGTAAGGTGTGATCCCGATTTATAAAACACACAGATATGCATGTCTCTCTCTCTCTCTCTCTCACACACACACACACACACACACACACACACATCCAGGGGAAAGGGCAGAAAAAACAAATTCATTTTAGTAACATATATCTAGGCACTTTGGGGACATGTGTGTTTTCATCTTCTACCCTCCTTTTGGAGCTTTCTGAATGTTCCAAAATAAGTTATTTTTCACTTTTATGTTTGGGGAAGAGACCTTGTTTTTACAAAGTCCAAACTCAAAAAAAAAAAAAAAGGTTTTCTTCCAGCTCTCTGGAAAGATCCACAAGAAAACTGGTCCCAGCGGCTGGCCCTGAGGAAGGTAACAGTCTTGGCTGGTGAGAATTTTTTTTTAAGTCACAGGGGCACCTGGGTGGCTCAGTCGGTTAAGCGTCTGACTTCAGCTCAGGTCATGATCTGGTGGTTTGTGAGTTCGAGGCCCACATCGGGCTCTGTGCTGATGGCTCAGAGCCTGGAGCCTGCTCCAGATTCTGTGTCTCCCTCTCTCTCTGCCCCTCCCTCACTCACGCTCTGTCTCTGTCTCTCAAAGATGAATAAATATTTTAAAAATTTTAATTAAAAGTAAAGAACTTTTTAAAATCACAAATAAATCATACTTTTACAGAGTAATTATTGATGTTTGCTTTCTTCAGTGTCTCAAACATCATGTTCCCAAGGGGGCCTTCCATGGTCAACCCTGACTCCAGTCCTGGTTATCTGTCCCCGTGGGCTGGGCTCCAGGGCCAAGCTCCGTTGCACGGGGCTGTGGCTACCGTTACTGGTCTCCCCTCCTCCGATTCCGAAGCAGGGGCCAACCCACCGCTCATCCCCACAGCTCCTTGCTCAGTTCAGGGCCCTTAAGACGGGCTGTCCACATACCTGTGACACAGCAGCAGGGCCCACGCCTCCCTGCCCTCTCTCTAATCAGAGCTCGCCCAGCTCAGCCTCGCCCTGCAGCTCTCTGGAGAGGCTCCCGGTCNTCCGTCATGGTGAAGCCCACGGGGCACACCCGGGCCACCTCCTGACAGCCGCCATGGTTACAGGTAAGGTCACAGCCGTACTCTCCACAGGGGCCGTGGGCTTCTGAAACAGGTGGCACCCGTGTGAGCACCCGTGACGCCCCCTCCCCGCCGCCCCCCGCCTCACTGGGGCTCCTCCTCAATTCTGTTGGGAAACCCTGGTCTTAAACCCAGCTCTGCCACTTACTAGCCATGAAACCCTGGGCGAGCCACTAACTTCTGTGCCTCAGTTTCCTCATCTGTAAAACGGGGATGAGAACACCCACCCAGGTGGGTGGTCGGAAGATGATATTCTAAGACCAAAGCCTGGCACGTGGTCTCAGCGCCGACAGAATTCTTCCCATCAGCCATGCCCCCCCTCCCCATTACCTGGGGAGGTGGCCCCTTGCCACGGCCCCCCACCCCCGGTACCTGGGCAGGTGGCCCCTCGCTCTCCGTCCTGGCAGGAGCAGACGTTGGGAGCAATGCAGATGCCGCTCCCACAGCCAAAGGAGCAGAGGGCTGAGAGGAGAAATGCAGGTGAGGTAGTGGGGGCTGGGCCCTCAATCTGCCCGACTTAGGCCAGCCCGGGGGGTGAGCGCCCTGCCGTGGAGGACATGTGGGGCACGGGGACAGGCACTTACGAAGGGTGCAGTGCCCGCTGCCCATGGAGGGCGCCCAGCCAGGGCAGCAGCCACTCCCAAGGCCCGAGAGGCAGACGTGCGGGCCCAGCCGGCGTCTGTAAGAGAAGAGAGAACACTTCCCATATTTCTGCCCGGGGCGAGGGACTGGTGCACCGCGCCGCGAAAGTTTCCCCGCTAGGCAACAAATAGTTCTCGAGCCCCGGCGGAGGGGCAGCAGCGGGAAGTCTCTGAAGAAGCAAAACGACGCTGACAGTCTCTCTTGGAGGCAGGACAAAGAAAAAGTGGTGAGAGAACAGACGCCAGCTTCCTACGGATACCTGCCACATGACAGAGCAGAGCAGCAGGGAGAGAGGGCCTCGGAGGGGCCTCAGCACTGACAGGGAAAGATGGCAATGGCTGAAGAGCCCCAGGCACGGCTGCCTCAGGGCCTTTGCACTTGCAGCTCCCTCTATGAGGAAGGGTCTTCCTCAGAAATGCACCCAGCTCTCTCCTGCCTTTACCCAGGTCTCTCAGCTCATGTACCTTCTCTGAGAGCTCTTTCTTGTCCACTCTTATCTTGCTTTATTCTTCATAGCACTTACTTTCTGGGACATTCGATTACTTATCAGTTTCTTGATTTGTTCATTGTCTGTCCCCCTTCTCATCCTCTGAGGACCAGGGCTTCATCTTTGTGTTCACCTCAGTGTCAAGCGCGATGCCCGGCACATAGTACGTGCTCAATAAATGACTGTTGAGGGAAAGGTTGAAAAAGGAAGCAGCAGAGGAGACATGGGAGGGCAGCCCCAGAGAAGCCAGAGAGAGGTCATTCCCCAGGTGACATCAATGTAGTGACGGCGGGGGTGCCAGCAAGCTGCCCAAAACAACAAAGGGGAGCCAGTGTGCACGACACTGGGTGAGGCACGGCAGTACCGCCACGAACACAAACGAGTCACTTTCCCCACTTTCAAGGGGCTCTGGGCAAACAAAGAATCAAGTGGTAACAAAACAGTGTGACAAGTGCCGCAATGGGACAGGCTTCAGAGTCTCTAGGAGGGTCAGGGAGGTCTTCCTGGAAGGGCAGAATCTAGGCTGAGGCAGGAAAAAGTAGAATAGGGGCAGGCTGTGAGAGCCGAGGGGGGAGGCGGTGCTTGGGCACAGGGAACAGCAAGGTGCACAGTCCGGGAGGGGGACGGAGACCGAGATGGACCTGGTCCTGTGATCGGCTGGGTGCACTGATGAAGTCCAGCCTGGTTTGAACCGGGAATCCGGGCGCAGTGGGAGAGAGACTAGAACACCGTCCCCGCGTGGAGGCGCTGGGAATATGCTGCCAGTCAGGCGGTCTCCAGAGTACCCAGAATACCCACCATGTGTCAGGCGCCCCAGCAGGCATGGCCACATGGGACAGGCGGACTCACTCCCCACCTGAGAGTATCTATCAAAAGTGACAAGTTCTCGGGAAAGGGGAACTTCCAGCACGTGGCAGCACAGAAACATCTGCAGCAGACGGTCCCTGGAGCCTCAAAGAGACTGCCCCCTCTCTGAAGTTACCACAGAAGAAGCAAAGAAGCGGGGCCCTGGGGGCTTGGGGGAAGTTGCTGCCTTTGCTAGAGCGATTTTGGCAGCAGCCTGGGAAAGAGGCGCCAGCCGCTCCTGCCCCTCAGACGGGGCTCTGAAAGGGACTGGGGTGCCACCAAAGTGGCGGACGGGAAGGATGCCCGCGGAGCTGGTGGAGCCGCACCCTCCGGTGGGCGGAGGCCGAGCGCCCCAAGGAGCCTCCCCAGGCGGGCGGTGATGGGAAGACAGGTGGCTGGAAAGCTGTGACACGCCGCAGGGCCCGGCCAATCTGGGCAGGAACTGGCGGTGGCCGCGGAACACACGTGCGAGCTGCGCGCCTGGCGGGGCCGCCCCCATGCGCGCCCCCCGAGGCGGTGGCCGCGGGCCAGGCCGCCCGCTGACACCGTGTTCCCTCGCTCTCGGAGCATCACGCACACGCGGCGGCCCGGCCTCCGCCGGGAGGGGACGCGAGGGGAGGGTGGCATCAATTGGGAAAGAGCAAAGGGGCAAACACCCCACCCCCGTCCGCGCGCGCGCACAGGCGGAAACCGAAACGTGACCCAGGGAGAGCCCGGCGGTTCCAAGGTCCACGGGCGTGCGTGCAGCCTGGACGCCGAGGAAGCCCCCAGCCCCAGAAGCGGCCGGCGCGGCCGTGAGGCCCGTTCGCCAGCGATAGCCGGCCGCTCCGGAGACCAGGTGGCACATCCCTCGCCAGGGGTCTGCGCGCCAGGGCGGGCTCGGAGGGGCTCACTCAGCGCCTGGATCTCCATCCCCCCAGGGTCTTGTCAGGACAGCCCTTCCAGGAGCGCGGAACGTGCTCCCGCCCAGAGCACAGGCTGCCGTCTCTTTGTCCAGACCCCCCGGGCTGCACCCGCGTAAGGACAGCGCCCCGAAGGGGAGCCCCGAGCCGCGGCTGCCGGCGGCTCCGGGCGCCCTTCTGCCCCGCGCCGGAGCACCCCTGCGACGGGCCAGGGGAGGGGCTCGAGGAGCTTACCTCTCGGCCGCAAAATGCCCGGGCGGCTTCCTCCCGGTGTAGCCGCGGGCCGGGGCCCCCGGCAGCAGGAGCGCGACGCAGGCGGCCCGGAGGNGGGAGCGAACCAGCGAGCCCCGAGCTGGCACGCAGAGCCGAGCAGGGGGGCTGGGGACTCCGAGAGGAGGGGCTGGGGGCCGCGAGGGAGGGGGGGTCTCTGGCACCTCAGAGCAAAACGCACAAAAGGCAGCGCCGCCCTCCGGTCGGTGGCCTCTAGGGGAGGCGCAGAGCCCGGGGCGGGGGCAAAGATCAGGGACCCCTGGGGGCGGGGTTTCGACCTCGGCCCACACCCCCTGCCCGGGTTTGGGAGTCGGCTTCCTGCAAAGGGCTGTGGGCGTCAGACAGAGGCCCTGGGAGCAAAGACACTCCCGGAGCAAGGCTGGCGCTGGAGGCTCTGCGCCCCGGGTCACTGCCGGTCCCCGCGGAGCTGGAGTTGCCTGTGTCGTCATGAGAAGGTGGGACGCTGGGTCAGCTGCGCCGCTGGGCAGTTCTAGGCCGGCTCCCAGCCTGCCGGCAGGTCTGCACACCAACCCTGGCACCCAGCGGATCCACCTGCTCCCCGGCCAGGGGGCACTGGCGGGTCCTGAACCCGGAGGCTCCTCTTTGCCCATTTCTGTAGCTGCCCCAGGCCACAACCAGAGACTGGTAGGCAGGGAAGTGGGGAGCAGGTGCTGGATAAAAATCGGGATCATCCAGCTGGGAGGATGCTGGAAGGATGCCCGAATTGTGCCCTCTGCCCTGTGCACAAATCTCCCCTAACCGCCCAGTTCCAATTAGTCAAGCCTTTGCTTAAAGCTTCCAGAGGAACTCCCTGTCAAAAGGCAGCCCAATTCGGTTTTGAAGAACTACATTCGTTAGGAAATGTGTTTACTTCCCAGCTACATAATCCCAGCTCCTTTGGTGCTGCCCTCTTACAGGCTACCTGTCTGTCACCAAGATCCTTAACACCAGGGACCACAGATGAACATGGTGTGCCAACAATGGTCTGAACTCCGTCTCCTCCCTTCCAGACACCATCCTAATAGGACTTGGCTTTTCCTGCATCCGCATGAATGTAAGTTTCCAGTAGAGGTGTTCTTGGCTGCCATGTTTTTAGGTTGTTCACTGAGCACAGGTTGCTAAGCCAATCTCCCTCCCTGAAGCTGTGAGGTCAAGTTTTCAAAGATATTCAAATACAGCCCTGTTGTCTCAACTGGTTACTCTTGACCCATCTTCCAATCTAAGCAGCAAATTCTCAGGAAGTAGGTCACCAAATTTCTGTTTCGTGAGATGAGTGCAACTTTCCTATCGACACCCGTTCTGAGTCCTAAGGACCCTCAGGATCCTACGCCATCTTTCGTTTTTGCCTCAAAACATCCAAAGGTGCACTTTCTCCCTGCGCCTCTCATACTGCATTCCCGTTACTTAAAAAAGTGTTTTGATGTCCGCATAGTTGGGAGCCCAGCCCTGAATTATTCAGGAATAGTGATAAACACAAAAGCCTTCCTTCACTTGAGCCCCGAAAATCTAGTGCACCGCTGCCCTCAGTCGTTCCTACCTAGGCCACCACTCACACAGCCGCTCCTCTTTCCTGGTCCTAGGAGCCACCCACAGATTCTCAACACCTTTACGCAAGGCAACAATTCCCTTGGCCACACCTGTCCCGCCTCGTGCCATCTTCTCTCCCACCCCAGCAGGACTCGGCCACCGCCTTCCCGAACTCCGCTACTCTCTGTCCCCTCCACCACCAGCTCGCCCCTGAACTACAGCAGGGTTTGCTCCCTATTGGTCAGTGAGCAGCTGTACAGTTGACCTGCAACTCTGTGCTGGAAGCAAATCCTCCTTTTCCCCTTGAGCGGAGCTCAGGGTGGTTAAGACGCACTATGAGTTCCAAAAGAAACGACTTTCTTGACAATCCCGGGCATTTCTTTCCTTTCCCTGGTTCCTTTTGGACCTTATGGCATTCGCCTTGCTCCTCTTACCATTTTGCTTCTTTCCTTTGGTGTCTTGCTTTCTTTTTCTGGTCTTTTGGTTTGTTAGACCCCGAGGCTACTCAAAGTTTGGACTCTGAGAGCCTTGAACTTAGTATTGCTCATCTCCAGGGACCAGTTCAGGCATATCCCTTAGTCACAGCTCCTCCGTGTTTCCTCCCCACTGCTGTGGCTTCTCCGTAACAAAAGGGACCCTCCACTGAGGGCGGAGGATCCAAGTTGCTGGCTGTGGAAAGGCGGCCTCTGGCTTGTGACCCTTCCAAATGGTCATGTGATGAGTCAGTGTTTCTATTATTCTCCCAAAGGTCCGTTCCTGCAGAGGCCTGGGGTGAGTAGCTCATCAGCGCCTACATGGAAAGGGAGCCATTCCAGCTGGCTGGAGCGAAGCTCCAAGGGCAACCTTTCACCCCTGGAGAGGTGATTAATCGTTTTTAAGAGGGGTTGTGGGAGTGTGGCGGGAGGATCGCTGGAATTCAATCCAGAGTGAATATACCCAAGATTACAGCAAACAAAACAAAACTGTGAGGACTCCCCGGCCCCCAAAGTCAAGACTGAAGCCACTGATAAGAACCTTTTACTCCCTGTAGCAGGTCTCCAGGGCTGCAGGTCAGACCACGAGAAAGGACCAGAATACTCCTCCCGCCACATTCTCCTTCAGACCCCTGCACCTTATAGTCAATCCTCCATCTAGGATTAAATTTTTCAAACAATCACAATCTGGAGACCGCTGCTTGCCTGCCTCATTAAAGCCGGTCTCTGGCATGGGGGCAGGCCTTTTCAATTCAAACCATGACTTGAAGAATTCAAATCACAGTGTTGAGTTTCAAGTTCAAACTGTGGTTTTTTTTTTTGTTGTTTTTTTTTTTGAGAGATGCTGATTTATTTTTTGTCTTAAGGCGTTTATTCCCCACCCTCAGAAATCCCAGAAGAGGAAGGGGAATAGGACAGCAATGAAACACAAGGGAACGCCTCCAAGGAAGGAAACTTACTCCAGAAGACACCCCCCAAAGCAGAGATGCTTCCTTGCCCTTTCTCTTTTGAGCTAGAATCTCTCGAAACCACAGTTTGAACTTGAAACCACAATTTTCCTGACACTGTATCAAAGGCTGGTCTTAAAGGAGCCTGCCAATACGCCTAGGATCAAGCCTCCTCTCCACTGTTGGGACAGAGCAGCCTTTATTCCCACTGGATCACTGGTGGAAACGTGGGCCCAGACACCCTGACCCACTGAGCCGAAAGAAGACAGGCTCTGTTTTTCCGACAGAAGGGCGAACTCCAAATGTGTCCTACTCCTGTATTTTCAAACCGAAGGCGCCAAGGGTTTACTTGATTAAACCAGAGGAAATAAAATCAGACTCCAAAGGGCATGTGGCAACAGGAAGCTGGGAGGTGCATGAGGAGCGCCCTGTCCTGGCCAAGGAGCAGCGCCTGGGGGCTGCTTGGCCGGACGCCGTATCCACGTCTAAACTGACATGAGGAAAGGGAGCCCAGGCAACTCCCAGGCCCAGCAGGTTACTAACAGAGGCGACTGGGAATCAAACGGTGACTACAGGATTGAGAACAAAGACCACTGAATTTTGAACACCTATAAAGGACCTCCATTATTCTGGGGATCCCACCAAAACCGATCACATGGCAAAGACATCACAGATTTCATTTCACCTCTTGGGAAGAGCTGTTGCAGCAGCAAAGACAAGCGACTACGGCAGCTGCCGTTGAGGAGGGAAAGGACTCTGACACTGAACCGGGCGCATTGTGACCAAGATGACACCGGGAAGCTAGAGGGCAGAAAGGAAAGCGGAAACGAATTCATCTTCCTTCTTAGATTCTACTTTATTTGGTAAAACTCAGAAACTAACAACCAATTCACAGCCCCCGACCTCCTTCCCTCTGAAGAAGGCAGTTCCCCAGAGACAAAAAAGGCTGTGGCTTGGGTGACACCCACCATCTCCAGGTTCAGAGCTGCTCCTGGCCTGGTGGTCAGGCCTCCAGACCCAAAGCTCTCAGGCAACAGAGAAAGCAAAAGGAAGCTCTCACTTCAGANGCATGAGTGTGATACACACACACACACACACACACACACACACACACACACACACAGCGCTTCCTTTCAGCCCCAAAGCTGCAAAACCTCCCTGGAAGGACAAGTGGCAACGCCAATCAAGGCTTGCTGCTCCCAAGTGATGGCTGGAATCATCTGAGACCGGTACAAATCCAGAGAGAAAACACTTCACCTTCACCCCGTTCCCAGGTCTCCAGTGAACTGGTTTTAGTTCAAAAAAAATCCCCATTTCCACACAGGTAGACTGTGGCCTCTGGGACAGCTGGCTGAGGGAAAGGTTCCCCCTGGCCGAGAAGACAGCAGTGGGGGAGGGGAGCAGGGCAGGAGAGCAAAGCCTTCGGGGAGGGTCTGGGAAAGGGGACCCCAGCCCTTGGCTAATGGATCCGCGTCAGCTCCTCCACAACCTTGATCAAGTCGTCGGCGGTGGCCTCTCGCTTCATTCCGCTGCCATCATCGTACTGCAACGAGGAAAGGGGAGGACTGTGAGGGCCACCAGGGCGCTCTTTCCCCCCAGCGAGCGAGGGAAAGAGACAGTCACAGCAAGATGCCCCTGCCTGCAATACTCCATGGCAGGGAAGAAGGTCTCATCAGAAACCCACACCTTTCCTTAAAGGTACACATCAGCAAGGTCTCCTGATAGCAAAGCTGGTTCAAAGGCCACCACTTAGCATACCTTTCTCTCCCTTCCAGAATGTTCCCCAGAGGCACCAGCTCCAGTGAGCCAGACCCTGAAACTGCACTGTGGAAATGTCTCTTCCCTGTAGGATCCGGACCCTGCCTGCCACCCAGGGGCTGCCAGGGATCCCGCACGTGCCCGGACATGCCCTCACTTCTTGAGCACAGACGTCACATGGGTGAAGTTCCTAGTACGGTGCCACGAGCCTCAGCCACATCCCCCTGCCCTCAGACTCCACCTTCCCCCGCAGGAAGGAAACTACTGAGAAAGGGCCGCTGGCACTTGGTAATGGAGGCGGGAGGCACCCTCCCTCTGACATCTCGGCGCGCCTGGCCCCGCCACGGGCTTGGGTCACTGTCTTGACCATCGCGTGGCTCACCTGTAGGTTTGCCACGACCTCCTGCATCTTGGGCCGGCTGATGTCTAGGAAACTCTCAATCAGGTCTCCGTCGATGAAGCCGGTGGCCGGTTCCGTCTTTCGCTCAGTATGAAAGGATCTCCAGGTGGACAGGCGCGTTAAGGAACGTGGGATGACCTGCAAACAGCCTGACTCCAGCCACCCCTGCTGCTGCCCAAGACTGCGATCTAAAGCGATCACCAGGATGAGAACAGGAAACATATGCTTTTTGGACAGTTCTGGAACTGAAAGGCCTGAGGTAAAATTATCACCTGATCCTATCAAGAGGATGTGGTTTATCTATACGATGGAATACTACGTGGCAATGAGAAACAATGAAATCTGGCCATGTGTAGCAACATGGATGGACCTTGAGGGTGTTATGCTGAGCGAAATAAGTCAGGCAGAGAAGGACAAATACCATGTTTGCACGTATAGGAGGATTAGGAGGAACTTAATGGAGGACCATGGGGGAGAAGAAGGGGGGAATTAGTGGGGGGAGAGAGAGGCAAACCATGAGAGACTCTTGAATGCTGAGAACAAACTGAGGACTGATGGGTGTGGGGGGGGGGAGGGGAGAGATGGACATGGAGGGGGGCACTTGTGGGGATGAGCACTGGGTGTTATATGAAAACCAACTTGAGACAATAAACTATTTGTAAAAAAAAAAAAATAAACAAAATAAAAAAAAAATTATCACCTGATCCTAAGGTTCTCTGCTGGAGAGATCTCCAAAATAATGTTTTTAAAACCACAGATCAGGGGTACCTGGGTGGCTCAGTCAGTTAAGTGTCCAACTCTTGATTTCAACTCAGGTCATGATCTCACAGTTCATGAGATGGAGCCCCATGATGGGCTCTGTGCTGACAGCACGAACCCTGCTTGGGTTGTTTTCTCTCTCTCTCTCTCTCTCAAAATAAATGAACATTAAAAAAAAAAAAAACTAAAAAAAACTTTAAGACAACTACAGATCAGGCGCCCCTTAGCATAGAGTCTGGTCAAATGCGGACATTTTCTGTAAGTGCTCCAGGTAGTCCGATGTGCACACCTGGGAAGAACCACGCTTCTGAGTGTGTAGCCTTGATCTTCACAGATGAGTGAACTGAGGCTCAGTGAGACAAGAGGCATGCCAAAAGCCCTGCTGGTTAGCAAAAGCCTACACACCAGCCTATCGCCTCCGCCCTGGGCAAGAGTGGTGCCATCTTGCCTGGGAACAGGCCGGCATCCCTTCCGCCCTCCTGCCTGGGGACAACTCTTTCCATCTCCAAGAATAAGCAAATGTCCAGCAGTACTTGGAGCCTGGGTGTCCCAGGTGCCTGATCCCTGGGCTCCTGGAGCTTCCGGCTTCTTCACTTTTCCCCTCTTCTTCCACCAGCCTCTCCCACAAGGGTCCCCAACAAGATCTCTGAAAGCATGTTGCTATGTGGTCATCTAAACTTCCCGTTTGATATGTAAGGTCAGAAAGACCAGATGCAGACATATTTCAAGAACAAAAAGACTACATTTCCAAGAAGAACTAGGTATGCTGGGTGCTAAGAATGTGGGGATTCACTATACTATTCTCTCTACTACTGTGTGTTTGAATTTTTCCAGAAGTATATTAAACACACACGGGCACCCAAGCACGCACGCGCACGCGCACACACACACACACACACACACACACACACACACACAGGGGTGCCTGGGTCGCTCAGTCTGTTAAGCATCTGACTCGATTTCAGCTCAGGTCATAATCTCATGAATACCTCAGATGCAGCCCACATGAGGCTCTGTGCTGACAGTGGGGAGCCTGCTGGGGAGTCTCTCTCTGCCCCTACCCCACACTTGCTCACACAAAATAGACATTAAAAAAGACAAAACAAAAACCACAAGAGCCCGTTCCCTAAGGAAGCTAGTCAGGACATTTCCTACATGACAGCGGTTTCCAGGGGCAGCTTCGGATAATGCAGCTGTCAACCTGTGTGGGGACATGGACCTGGGAAGGATATAATGAGTGCTCGATCTTGCCCACGCTTTTGATGACTTTATTGAGTCGATTCTGCATGTCCAACAGCAGGTTGTACCAGCTCTCTGACAGCGAGGTCACCAGCCCTGGAGAAGAAGGGGGGCCGGGAGCTGCAGAGCCCACAGCGAGCCTCCCACTCCGAAGGCAGCCGGGGAAAGTGGCGCCAAGGGGCCCGAGTTGGGGGCGGCCCTAGCCAGTCAACGTCTTGGCAATGGCCCTCCGCGGTAGCTGGCCCTCCGCACGGGGGTCTGTGGGGGAGCATGCCCCACGGGGGCCCGCCTTACCAATCATGCCATTGACTGTGCCAAAGAGCACCGAGCCCTGTGTGGGCGTGGAAGTCTCGCCCAGGTTCTGCATGACCAGGGAGCCGTGGCAGAAGACGTTGACGAACTCGCCCAGGTGGAAGAGACCGACCTCCTGCAGGTGCTGCCGCTCCTCGTCGGTCGTAGCAGCGCTGCAGGGCAGTGTGAGAAAGTCACTCCCTGGACCTCCCGCCCCCGCCCGGGACGGCAGGCAGGGGACACCGTGTACTCGGCGTCCCTGGCACACCCACGCGCTCCCCAGCGGAGGAGCCAGTCTGCAGACGCCCACTGCCGTGGCTTTGATTCGCTTGTGGAAGACCTCCACTTCAGCGAGGAGGCGTGTCGACCCCGAGGCAGGACCCGGCATCTTCACCCACCACTCACGGGCCCTGCCCCCTCCCCACCATCCCCAAAGCTGGTCACTCACCTATCCTTCTGACACACAAACAAGTTAAAGGCATTTTCAGCCCCCAGGAAGTTGTCATCATCCAAGATTTCGACGGCACTCATCCAGTTAGGATTGAAGTCTCGGGCAATCTTCAAATAGACAAGGCACAGCAAGAAAATATAATCAGCAGTGTGCAATGGAAGCCAGTTCTCGGACTGGTCTTTTGGCCGGAAGCCAAGAGCCTGCCCTGCAGAAGAGACGGCCCAGTGTCTAATGACGGCCGCTCTACAGAGATTCTACCCCCAATCCCCAATCCCCGGGCAGCGTATCTTGTCTGGTTGCAGCTGAATGGAGACTCGGGGCTGGGGGGGGGCGGGCTCTGAAAATACCTAACCAATGCCGAACGTATGCTCCAGGGAAAGCCTTCTGCCCCCAATGGGCCTGATGACCCCTCACCAGCAGAGAAACACTCACGGAGGCCACCTCGTAAATGAGAAGCCTGCCCTCGCCCCAACTACCTCTTCAAAGTTCCCCTCCATGGGCTTGTAGGCCAGCAGCAGCACGGAGCGCATCAGGTCGCCCACCAGGATGAAGTCGCCCTTGGTCTTCAGGTAGAGGGCCATGATGTTGTTGTAGTGGTTGCACTCGGTGCGAAGCTCCTTCTCCGCCGTCCACTCGTAAAGCCGCACCTGGGAAGGGCATCCCGTTTCTCTCAGCCCAAGGGCCCCCAGCCTCTCAGATCGGTCACCGTCACCCTCTTCAATCCTCCACCTGCAGCACCATTTAGCAGAGTGCACTATGGGACGTGAACGGGTTTGCTGCAGTACTTGCGTGAAGATTTCACTTCGGTGTTACATACTTATGAAATATGAAAATGGAGCGAGCACATCAAACCGGTAATACAGTTTTCCTTTACGTAAAAAAATGAGTCCATGTAAAAAAGAAATACTAAATAAAAAGTAACGCAAGCAATACTAAGGACACGACAAGACAGTCTTCTTGTGACTGACAGTGAATAACTGACCTACAGAAATATTTCTAGAAAAAGAAAATCTATCTTCAATATCCTGATCAGAAAGGAACAAGATCATCTCCCAACGAACCGTCTTTTCTGGACCCTTCTCAAAACATATGTTCTTAGAACATTCTGACGCAAACCCAATGAGTATAGAAAATGGAATGGGAAGTCCAAAAGAAACACAGTCAAATAACTAAAGGACTCCAGGGGTGCCTGGGAACATCCGACTCTTGATTTAGGCTCAGGTCTTGATCCCAGGGTCATGGGATCATGCCCTGCACTGGGCTCTACACTGAGCATGGAGCCTAAGATTCTCTCCCTCTCTCTCCCTCCTCCCCCACTCGCACGAGTGTGTGCTCTAGAAAGACAGAGAAAGAGAGAAAAACAGAGAGAGGAAGGAAGGAAGGGGTCAAAGCACTAGATCTGTAGCCACCCCTCCACGCAGAGATTTCCCCCCTTTTTTCTTCTCCACTGCCATGTTTCTTCAGTTACCACCACACCTCCCAACTAATGAAGACCCTTTATAATCAGCAGACAGATTCATATTTGGCACAACCCAGTCAGAGGAAGGCAGACTCCAGTCCCTGGAGAAGCCTGCCCCGGCAGGCCCCGGGATCCAGGTGGTCCCGCCCAAGGCTTATGCACATACAGGGACTCCAGGACAGAGTATGTTAAGCCATGATTTCTCAGGGTACGGGTCAAGAACCGAACTCCAAAAGGTGCCTGCCCTCCAAGAGCCACGTATGACCATTACAATGGCCACCACACCTCCATCGGCAGGGCCAAGGGTACCCAGAGCCCATCATCTTTGGGTAAGCCCACCCCAACAGTAGAGTAAAAACGGGGCCGAATCCACATGCTCAGGCAACAGCCCCCTCCCCTTCACTCTCCACTCAGAGTCTATCTGCTCTGGAGACTGTGAACACCAAGGTCAGACACCACCAAAACTCCAAGATGTCCACTCTTAACCCAACAGGTTCTGTGTGCTTCTAATGAGGCAGCCACTAGCCAGACGTGGCTACAAAACACCTAAAATGAGGCTAGCCCAAACTGAGACATGCTGCAAGGGTAAAACATAAAGCAGATTTTGAAGTCTCTATATGAATAATAGTCACAGAATATGTCCCTAATAATTTCTGCATTGATTACATGTTGAAATAACAGTTCACATCTACTGCGTTAAAACAAATACATTCCATAGCACTCCTAGGAATTTACCCAAGGGATACAGGAGTGCTGATGCACAGGGGCACATATACCCCAACATTCATAGCAGCACTCTCAACACTAGCCAAAACATGGAAAGAGCCTAAGTGTCCAACAGCTAAGAATAGATCAACAAGATGTGGTTTATCTATACAATGGAACACTACATGGCAATGAGAAAGAATGAAATCTGGCCATGTGTAGCCACATGGATGGAACTTGAGGGTGTTATGCTGAGTGAAATAAGTCATGCAGAGAAGGATAGATACCATATGTTTGCACGTATAGGAGGATTAGGAGGAACTTAACGGAGGACCGTGGGGGAGAAGGGGAAAAATATTGGGGAGAGGGAGGGAGGCAAACCATGAGAGACTCTTAAATGCCGAGAACAAACTGAGGGCTGATGGGGGTGACGGGGAGGGGAAGGGGGGTGATGGGCATGGGGAAGCGCACTTGTAGGGATGAGCACTGGGTGGTATATGGAAACCAACTTGACAGTAAACTATTTAAAAAAATAAATAAAATAAAATAAAATTAGAAGACCAGAAAAAATTAGATCATTCCTCAAATCAACTGCATCTGCCTTTTACTTCTACTCATGTGGCAACAAGAAAGTCTAAACTTACGCCTACAACTCCTGCGGTGTCTCCATTAGACAGTAGTGGTCTAGGCACCGCCTACAGGACCTTGCATCCCCCCTCCCATGCTGACCTCGCCCCCCGCCCCACGTCACACGCACAGGCTCTGAGCCCACTGGAGCACAGCCACTGGGCAGCCTCCTCTCCGGCCAGGCCCCTTTCCCTCAGACGCGGCTCTTTCACAAGGACTCCGAGCCCTCTCACCCTCTCCCTGCCACGGTCCCCGCACCGCGGGGCTGGAGGACAGAAAGACTTCCACACGCTCCCTGCCTCCTCCCTGATGCGCCAGTCCCGAGGCCCCCTCCACCCCCANCTCCTCCCTGATGCGCCAGTCCCCAGGCCCACCCCACCCCCACCCCCAGCCCGGCCAGCAGGAAGCAGCCATGCACCCCCCGCCCCACCACTCTCCACCCACAGCCTTCCTGGGGTTGTTGCCTGACTTCTACATTCACAGAGAAGACCCAATACCGACGCCTTTCCTTTCCTGACCCCGCTTCTCCTCACGTAACTCGTCCATCCAGCGGTCACCCTCAGATCCTGCCACTGAACCTAATTCCAGAACCCTGTGTCCTTGGCGTGGCCGCCTCTCAGACCCCTCACGGGCAGCGAGCTCCTCCCAGGAGCCGGGTGCTTTCCTGGCCCTCTGCGCTCCGGGCCCCGAGACAACGGGCCACACCTCCTGAAGCCTCCCCTCCCTCCGTTTCCACCCGTCCCCCCCGGCTCCTTCAGAGGTGGACACACCCAAGCGAGGACCTGGGGTGCTTCTGCCACCGGAGGCCCACGGGGGACGGGTCCCTCCTCCCACTGGTCTACTCAAGCACAGCATTCCAGCACCTCCTGGAATGGACAGTTCTTGTCAGCACAGACACGTGCAGCCGCGTTTCCAAGCTTGGAAAATTAACAATTCTCTTGTCCTGCCGCCTTACTCTCCCTCCCGACCCTCAGTCTCCCCATTACTCTCTTCTCCTTCGCCGCACACTCCCCGAAAGCGTTTCCCACGCCAGCGGCCTCGCCCCCCACAGTCCTGGTGGAGTTCGCTCCTCTACCAGCTTCCCACCCCGCGACCCCCAGGGCAGCACAGCTTCCACATAGCAAAACCCAGAGCCCACTCTTAATCCTCACGTTACCGGACTTCTGACAGGTAGTCATGTACTTGCAATTTACCCATTTGCTCCCACCCGAAATTCTTTCCATGGCTTCCAGAAGAGTCTTCCTCTTGGCTCCTCTCCTACTTTATTCATCACCCCTTCTGCATTTGGCTCATTCTTCCAAATCACCCCAACTTTCATGGGCTGGAGAATGCCAGGGCTCCACCTTCTGGTCTCTTCTCAACCCACTCTCACACACGGGTGATCTTAGGGACCTCGTCCACACTGCAGGCTTTAGGCTTTAAATGCTGCCTTGTAACCACCGCCCTGCCATCTCTGGCCCATCCAGCGACTATCTTTACTAACAAGACTACGGAAACGCAGGAAGTCCAAAACCAGGAAACCTCTGGTTTCCCCATGAGACACAGAAAAGTATCTTTGGTCTCTGCCCCCAATTCCCAACCTAGAGCCTTCCTGAAACCCTGGTAACTTCCTAAGTGAGAGCAGCAGTTTACACTGAGCTCCTAAATCCCCCGGAAATTCCCAGGAGGATTTTGTTCTTTGTTCTAATGAGGTGACTCTTGGTGGTTCCAGGATGGTTCAGGATGTGGGCTGGTCCCCTTGATTAGAAGCCTGGACCTGCTGGCCCCTCCCCCATCCTGTGCGTAAGGGAAGGGCTGGAGATTCAAGCCTGCGGCCCGGAGCCCCGCCACCTCCTCCGTCAGTGCCCTTGCTCCCAGAAACCCGTAGCCACTGTCCGCATCACCGCGAGGGTCCGACGGATCTCACTGCCGCTGCCCTTGGGCTCCTCCAGCTTTTTCCAAGGCGTGAAATAATCTTTCCAAGACAGAAGTCCAATCACATCCCAGCATTTGCTCATACCCTCCAGAAGTTTCCATCCTCACGGTAAGACCCAAGGTCCTTAAACAGCCTACAGGCTCTGTGCGTCCAGCCCTGATGGTCCCCTGACCTCCCTGCACGGCCCAGCTCACTCCGAGCAGACAGCAGGACCGCTCCCACCTCCAACTCGGCTTCCCCCTCCCTTCCCTCAGGAACCTGGCCTGATGTCACTGTCTCAGCAAACCCGCCCCCACACGTGATGAAATGGCCATCCCACCCCGTGCTCCTTGCAGCACTTCCTCAGTCCCTGCCCGGTTTTCTCTCTCACCGTGTATTTCTCGTCATACGCACTAGCTGCCCGCAGGCCCCGGAGGACAGCTGCTTGTCCATTTTGTTTAGTGCTCTATCTTAGCACCTGAACAGCACCAGGCACACAGCAAGTGGGTGAACGGGCTGTACACATACACAACCACCAGAAAGTTGTGATTTAAGGACTTAGGTGATGCTTTTTCACTCCCAGGCTTCTCAGCACCTTCACCATCCCACGATGCACCGGGAGCTCCAAGAGGGGACCCAGGACGTAGTACTTCCCAAAATACTCGACAATGAAACTTTTAAAAAATGGTTTGCAAGGGAGGAGGAGTCATGGCAGGAGAGAAATGGACTGTTTCGCGGGACCAGTGTTTCGGGGTGTAGCGAGGGTCACACGGCCTGGCTCGCCTTTCTCCACAGGCGAAATAGGCCTGCCCTGGCACACTCAGAAGTGCAGGGGCCGCAGCCCGTCCCCAATACCCACAGCACTTGATCTGACAAACATGGTCAGCTCACATAACCAAGGCAAACAGCTGGGCCAACCTGAGCTCCCCAGATGCCCGGCTGCACCCCCATTTCCACCTCTGTCAACCTCAGTATCTGACACATAGGCAGGGAACATAAGGAGACCGTAGGCAGTACGGTGCCACCCAGGGTGTGACACCAAGCAGCCTCACCGTGCTATTGATGCTGGCTAACAGCTTCCCGTTGAATTCCACCATAGAGTACACGGCCCCTTTCACTTCCTTCTCAGCCACCGTCTGTAGCTTTCCTGAGGGGAGAAAGAGAGGCTGAGTCTCCTCCGTGAGCCCACACTGCAACTCATCAGAAGAACCCAATTACCCCTCTGGCTCGGATTCCTGCTCCCAAACTGCACGTCTGAATGCAGGAAGCAGAGTCAGTGTCTACTGGGGCAGGGTTAAGCACCCCTGCCACAACTATGAGCCCCAACATCAGGTGCAGTGGCTCCAGGCTGAGTCCAAGATCTGCCTCCCCAACCCTCCGAAACTGCAGATCCGACTCTTAAGATGGAGACCAAATTCCATGTCGGCCATGGGAACGGAGATCTTGGGGTTGATGGTGAGTCTTGGGAATCCTCTTGGGCAGGGAGATGAGACAGACGTGCACACAAAGCAGGAAAGGTGCAACAGGGCCCTCCCGGCTGAGCAACCAAGTGGGAAGCAAATCTAGGATTCCTCCCCTTCTGGCCACTCGATTCTCTTACCCGAGTTCACCTCTCCCCACGTCTTCCTTTCAAAGAGTAGAAAAGGAAGAAACACAAACTAGGTTTTACTTGTGGGTCCGCCACCCCCTCCCCCAAACTCATTCAGATCATCAGCAGCTTGGGCGGAAGTCTCATGTCCCCACAGTTAGTCTGAGCCCATCTAGCACTTCACTGAGGCTGTGAACCCACAAGGTCTGCTTACTTTCCCAGGACTTCAAACCTCACAGCTGGGGACGGAGCCTGCTTACCATCGGAATACTGAAAGACCACGATCCGACCCTGCTTGGGCTCTGCCTCTTCGGGGTACACCATGGCTGTGCCCACGATGAAGTACGTGTTGGGGTCTTTGCCCAGCTTGCAGGAGACCAGGCTGAGTGCATACTCGTTCTGCAGAAACTGGTGGGCGTGAAGCACTGCAAGGAGACGGGGAGCTGTGACTGGCCGTTGAGCCGCACACACAGATACCCGCCCCTGTGCTCGGGGGGAGTCCCCCCGCTGTGACAGGACACTGCCTCCTGCCACACCTGTCTCCTCGGCATGTGTCCGTCCCTCCCCAGCCTATGTGGACAGGAGGTGGCCCGGCACCCTGGCCTCCTGGCCAGCCCAGAGGTTCCCCCCCTCCCCCAGTTCTCCTCCACCTAGGATGGCTGGCCACGAGGTCTGCCAAACTCCAGAACCTATCAGAGCCCAGAACAGGCCAGCTGAGGGAGGGCACAGGCCCCATGTGACAGGAAGAGTCCGTGTGCACCTTCGAAGGTGTGCTGGTCAATGACGAGGAGATTGTGCACCTCCACCTCTTCTCCAAAGGACGTCTCGTGAGGCGCCGTGCTGCTGGAGAAGAGCTTGCTGGAGCTGACGCTGCTGGACAGGGCCTGGGGACACAGAGCACACGGCCCCTCTCGCATGTAGCACGGCAGCTGGCCACACCGGCGGGAGGGCGTCAGCCAGGCCCAGGGCACAGAAGCTGACCTGACTGAGGAAAGCTCGGGGTGGGCAGCGTGGGCGGAGCCTGAAGAACAGGGAGCTTCGGAGAGGACATGGGGACCGAGGACAAGGAGCCAAATTCCATATAAAATTGCCACAGCCGTCCAAAACAGAAGTCTCAGGGTTACTAACGACCGTTAAGACAGGGAGGCCAAGTCACTCAAACACAGCTGATGAGGAACTGAAGCAACCCAGTGAGGGGAGGGACTTCAGCTCTCTCGATGGGAAGAGCAGGGAGCACGTGAAACAAAAAGAAAAGCGTAAAGATCTTGTGCTCTGGATGAAGGATAGAAGGTCCCAGCACAGACGTCTGGGAGCAACAAAAGCAGAGAACTCGCAGAGTGAAAGTGTCAGCTGACACCTCCGCTGAGTCTGTCATGTGGGGCCGTAGACCGTCACCCACAGTTGGCAGATGAGAAGCCTGGAGGTAGGCTTGCCCGAGGCCCCACGGCTAGCATACGCCCTGAACCCCGCCTCTTGCGGGTTATGCTAACATTGCCCCTGGTTATTCACACCTACGAAGCCCCCCAATTGATGAAGAAGAATATGCATCCTGCAAGGCTGCATACGGGGCAGCAAAGCCCTAGCCTGCCGCACTCACCCCAAATCCTTCCCAGCCCCCTCAGGGGGGCGCCGCGTCCAGCTCGCGGCCTGCTTCTGTGACCCGGTGATGCCGGAGCCCCGCTAGCCCACCTGGGAGGATAATGGCCGGCTAGCGCAGCTCTTCCCCCAGGGCTGACAAAGCCGCCCATGACGCGACCCTTTACCGAAGAGTCTACCGGCCCTGCGGCGCTGCCACCTTCCTGTGTCCATGCCCTCACCTGGGTGCTGGCACTGGGCCTCAGAGCGGTTGTGCCCCCGCTCGTGTCCTGGACTTCGATCCGGCTCGAAAGGACCCCGAAGCACTGGGACACTTCCTGGTAGCAGATCTTCCTGGAGAACAGGCGTGGACAGTGCCTCTCAGAACAGGTCTGAAGCGCCCACACCGACACCCAGATGGTCTCGCTCCGCGGCCCTCCTCCCCTGGCCCTCACCTGGGGGACTCGTAGAGGGGGACCGTGCGAATGTGCAGCTTCTGGATCTCGTCGATGGTGCCAATGGTGAGGGTGCTGTTGTTGGCCAGTGCCAGGCTGGAAAGAAGGGTCTGGGTTTAGACTGAGTAGACCCAAGGAATGAAAGGATTCTAGGAGGCAACTCCGTAAGGGGAAGGAAGACAAGGCAGAATTACACTAGCTTACTCCAGTTAATGGTTCTCAACTTGGACTCTATGCTAAAAATCACAAGGGGGTGGGGGGAGATCCTGAAACATTCAGCTGCCTGGTCTCCCTGCCACTGCCCGTCTCACTAATAGGTCCAGGTGGGCCTAGGCTGCGATTTTTTTTTAATGTTTATTTACTTTTGAGAGAGACAGCGAGAGAAAGAGAGACAGAGAAACGGAGAAAGAGAGAGAGAAAGAGAGAGAGGCAAGAGAGAGGCAAGCAGGGGAAGGGCAGAGAGAGGGATCTTTGAACAGAGAGCCAGATGAAATTCACAAACTGTGAGATCAGGACCTGAGGCACTCAACAGACTGACAGACCCACCCAGGGTTGAGATTTTTAAATGCTTTCCATTTGATGCTAAAATGTAGCATCAGAATCTACAGCTGTGTACCTCAATTATCGTTTGCATCAGAATGAGCGAGAGTGCTGGCCCCCCACCATCCCCCTTGAGACCTGAGAGTTTACTCCAGCTGGTGCTCTGGCTCCCAGGGGGAATCACACTATGAGAACCCCAGCTCCAGGGGAATACACAATCATCTGTAAATTAGGGGTTCGGAACTTGACTAACCATCTGAATCACTGGGGAGGTTTCCTGAAAATACAGATTCTACAGCCAAACGCCAGATCTACAGAATCAGAATCTGAAAAGGAGTCAGAAAAAATCTGTACTTTTTAAAAAGCATCCCAGGGATTTCTAAAGGGCAGCCAGAGCTGTAAACCTCCGTTCTATGTTTCCCTTCTCAGCTACTTACATGGACTCAACTTTGGGAAAAGGCTAGAGGGGACGGGTTTGAGGAACGACCCCCCATCAGTGGCACCTGCGGAAGAAAAGAAAAAGAGGCTCACCTGTCAGGATAGCCATCAGAGTTGAGGGGACACATGTAGTTGACTTCCTTGAGGTTGACGTTGGAGAAGACCAATTTGTGGTTGCTGCTGTAGATGACGGTGGGGCGGTCAGAGCACGCAAAGACGTTGGTGGTAGAAAGAGAACGGAAAGTCCTCAACACTGTGGGCTGGGTGCCCAGAGTCACCTTCTTCCGGTCGCTCAACAGGCCTACAGGAAGAAGGGCATCAGGAGACAAAAGGACAAGACACGGGACAAAGAGCTGGGCTGTGGAGGTTCAAGAGCGGTAGGCTAAGGCTTAGGCACCCAACCCCCCACTCCTGATTTCTCAAAGAGCCCCCGTTCAAAGCGCAACGCTCACCTGTCTCAATGTTGAGCCCAAAGTAGAAAAGTGCCCCGTCTCCCAAGGCACAAAGGAGGTAGTGGCTGCTCTCAAAAGTGGTCATCAGGATGGAACGAGGAATGATCTCTGTGGGGAAGGGGCACATCAAGCTCTGGTTCCGCATTCTGACGCGGACCCCAGCCCTCCGAGGGTCCTCACGAGACACCCACCTCCACCCAGCATCTCTTTGTGCAGCAGCTCAAAAGAGGGCAGCTTCAAGATACGCGCAGAGATGTCCGTCCAGAGGCCAATGGCACAGAGAGGGGACAGCCCGTTGCTGTCCCCCAGTGGGGTGATGTCCAAGCAGGCCACTTCGTGTTCCATCTCTGTGTGGCTGAACAAAGAGGAATATGGCAGAGGAAGGACTCCGAGGATGAGGGAAGCCCCAGAGAACAGGAGAGGAAAAGAAGAACAGGCCAACCAGCACACACCTGATCTGTCGGAGCTCCTGAGGGTGGATCTGCAGGTAGTACAGGGCCCTTCCCACGGCCACCACCACCTGGCTGCTGTTGCACGAGGCCACGCTGATGTTCTTGCCCTGGGGCTCCTTCCACTCACTGACCAGAGCTTTGGGTTCTTGAGAGACTAACCTCACAGATGCGGACGTGATCTAGAAAGAAAAGAGCAATGTCTCCAGCACCTGCTGGGATCCATCCACGAGTGGGAAGGTGGTAAACAGCACCCTAGTGGAGCCCTCAAACAAACTAGGCAAGTCCTCTCTGCTACATATTTTTCTTCCCCAAACACCTGCAACGATTAGTTCCAACAGATGCCATTTGTAGGTGAAGCCCTGAAGAAGGCCGGCTCAAGGCTGCTTCTAGCTGCCGTACCTACAGCCAGAAAAAAAGGTAGCCTGTGTCACTCTGCTGAAGGCTTAGGAAAACTACCAGTGGAGAAAGACCCTGTGACTACCCCCTAGCAGTTTTTCTCAACCCAAAAATCTGTCTTATAAAATAGTCAAGTTCTTTACTACGCTTGAGCCATTAAAACACTTTAAAATTTAGAGGCGCCAGGCTGGCTCAGTAGGTGGAGAGTGCGACTCTTGATCTCAGAGTCATGAGTTCGAGCCCCATGTTGGGTGTGGAGATTACTTAAAAATCAAATACTAAGGGGAGGGGCACCTGGGTGGCTCAGTCAGTTGAGGGTTCGATTTCAGCTCAGGTCATGAACTAGCGGGTTCGTGAGTTCATGCCCTGGGTCGGGCTCTGTGCAGACAACCTCAGAGCCTGGAGCATAAACATTTTTAAAAAAAATTTTTTCAAGCCTTAAGGGAAGGCCGGATGGCTCCGTTGGTTAAGCATCTGACTCTTGCTTTCGGCTCAGGTCCTGATCTCACAAGTTTGTGAGACTGAGCCTGACGTCAAGATCTGCGCTGATAGAACAGAGCCTGCTTAGGATTCTCTCTCCACCCCTCCCCCACTCTCTCTCTCAAATTAAACATTAAAAAAACAATAAAATCCTTTAGTAAAGGCTACTGAAATAAGGTTAATGAATCTATTTTACCACTGAAATAAAACAAAAAGCAAGTTAATGACCGTGCAACATTACCAATTCATCTCATTGATCAAAACAGAGTTTCTATTTAAAAAGGAAAGCCCTTTAATAACGGAAACACGAGCTGGTGGTGCCAGTGCTCAGGCCACGAGTTAGAAAACGCTGACAAAGCAATGAATCAGTATGTGGGCATCTCCCACACTTGATCCACAAGCCAATGGAACCTTCCCTCTGGCTTTTACCAAGCCCACCACTGCTTGCCGACTAACAGGAAGACCCAAGTGGAGAACGATGGAGACAAGTCATTAATCCTCAGGCACACAAGCACCATGACCAACATGGCCAAACACCCACTCGGGTCACAGTGAAGAGAAGTGCAAAAGGTTGAGGAGGATGTGCAAAAAGTGAACAGTGCCAGGGTCACACCAAACTGAAAACTGAGCGTGGGAAGGCGCTCAGAAATCGGGCTTCTGAGGCTAACAGGCGCACAAAGGCTGTCGCACCCCCATGTCTCACGTAGACTTAAACCAAAGTCAGAACAGAGTACATTCTGGTTCTAACAATGTGGAGAGCGCTGACGACAGTCATACAGGGATGGGAGCATTAGCACTAAATAGGTGTGTGTTACTATTAAAACATGAGAAAAAATGTGTCTCAGAAAATAAACATAATTAGTGGTTTGCCCCAAACCATAAGAATATTACAATCCCACTCTCTAAAACAGAATGTGAATAAATACGATACACATACATTTCAGAAAAAAACAAAGCCAAAAGGAACAATTCCACAGTTAAGCCACCACTGGGTAGTATGTTATCAAGTAATTTTTATTTTCTTTCCCTAGGATTCCTGTTCCTTTTAGAGTCATAACAGACTGTTTTAAAATCCCGCAGTGCTCTCTACTGGACCGTAGGTCAAATTCAAGCACACAGGGCTTGTCCCTTTCTCAGTTACCTGGATAAGTTGCTGATGAGCCACGTTGCCACAGAAGAAAGTCTGCTGATCATCCACGAAACCCATCAGTTCGGTTTCCTCCACCTCCTCTCCATTCAACATGAGAACCCTGCGGCAGAAGGGAAGTCCGGGGTCAGGCGGCCCAGCTTCCCCACCTTGCACCCTTCACGGGAGCGCCTGGGGCTGGCACCGGACCCGCCCTTACCTTGTCTGGCCCACAAAAGACAGCACCAAAGTGTCCTCGGTCTCCCGGTTAGGATCAGACCGCAGTGGCCACAGACCTGGAACACAGATCAAGGAGGAAGATGCAGAGCTCGGCCCAACCCACACTCCCCACATCTAAGGAAGGGCGGCCTGGCCCCACGCAGCGGCAACTCTGTGGGGCCCATCCTGAGGCTGAAACACCCACTCCGTTCTTTCTTGGCTTGGAGACCCTGAAGAAGTTATTTTTAAAACTGTTTTGAGCCTAATACTTTAAAGTTTTCCCTTTAATTTGGAAGAGGAGAGTACATTTCTAGGACTCAAAATCACAATTTGTCTTAAAATGTGTACACAGGAGTTCTGTTCCTATCCCTCTCCCCAAAATCTGTCAAATAAGTCATCAATAGTCTCTTGTTTACTCTTCAAAAGGAAAAAAAGTTTTAAGGAAATTGGCAGTATTTTACAAGCAAATACAAATATAATAGATACCTGGCTGTCTCAGTCAGTGGAGCATGCAGCTCTTGATCTCAGGGCTATGGGTTCGAGCCCCACAGTGGGCGCAGAGATTACTTGAAAATCAAATCTTACAAAATACATAATTTGGAAGAGGAGAATACATTTCTAGGACTCAAATCACAATTTGTTCTCACACACACATATAACGGCCCACCATACACCACTCTGCACCGTGCTTTTCCACTTTCTATTAAGCCCTTATCAGAACTGAATAGTACCTTGCTTTTAACAGCTACACAGCATTTAATTGTACAGGCAGATCAGTTTGTTATCAAGTCCTCACTGATGGACACTTTTTCAGTATTTTGCATACAATGCCACGATAAATGATTTCCTATTTATGTCATTCTATATATACGAAGGTCTATGGGGTGGAGGCCTAGAAACAGAATTGTCTATAAGTCATTAAATTAAAAGCATGTGGAGTTTTGGCAGAGAGTGCCAATAAGCATGCTTTTCCTCACAGTCTCACCAACACGGTGTTGTCAAACTTTTGGGTTCTGGTCACCTGGTAAAGAATGATACCACTATTCAGTTCTGATGTACATTTCCCTTCCTACAAGTAAGGCCTGTTACCTGTCCACACGTGTTATTTGACCATGTGGGGACGGGAATTTTTGGTGATTCTTTTTATAGAAATGTTTGGATAAATTAGGGTGATTAGGCCTTTGTCTGTAAGGTGAACTACAAACATTTTTATCCGGTTTGCCATTTCTCATGACTGAACCTTACAGTGCTTTGTTTCTGCCATGCAGAAGTGTTTTCTTTTTATGTTGCTGAACTAACCAATCGTTCCCTCTGCTTCTGTACTTGAGTCACAGAGTTTAAAAGACCTTCCCCACTCTAAAATTATAAAGGGGGCACCTAGGTGGCTCAGGCACTTAAAGGTCTGACTCTTGCCTTCGCCTCAGGTCACGATCTCACGGTTTGTGAGTTTGAGCCCCGCATCAGTACAGCATGGACAAAGTGGAGCCTGCTTGGGATTCTGTCTCCCGCTTGCTCTCTCTCACAAAAGAAATAAACTTAAAAAAAAAAAAGAAATAATTATAAAGAAATTTGACAATTTTTTCTTTTAACTTTTCTACAGTCTTTTGTATTCATTTTTTAAACATTTTACTTATTTTTCTACAGTCTCCTTTTTACATTAAGTCTGATCCATCTGGATTCTAGTAAGGTATACAAAATACAGTACAGAGCCAAACTTATCTTTTCCATTGATCACTGGGAACACCATTTATCAAAAACCATTTATAGGAGTGACTGGGTGGCTCAGTTGGTTGAGTGTCCGACTTCGGCTCAGGTCATGATCACAGTTTGTGGGTTCGAGCCCCGCATCAGGTTCTGTGCTGACAGCTCGGAGCCTGGAGCCTGTTTCAGATTCTGTGTCTCCCTCTCCCTCTGCCCCTCCCCCACTCATGCTCTGTCTCTCTCTGTCTCAAAACTAAATAAAAAACAAAAAAAATTTTTTTTAAAAAAACATTTATAAAAGCATCATCTTGGGGCACCTGGGTGACTGAGTTGGTTGAGAGTCCGACTTTGACTCAGATCACCATCTCACGGTTCGTGGGGCTCACTGCTGTCAGCGCAGAGCCCACTTAGGATCCTCTGTCCTCTCTCTCTGCCCCTCCCCTGCTGGTGCTAACTCAAAGATAAATAAACATTTTAAAAAATCATGTTGGGGCACGTGGGTGCCTTAGTTGGCTGAGTGTGTGACTCTTGATTTCGGCTCAGGTCTCACAGGTTGTGAGATGGAGCGCCAAGTCAAGCTCTGTACCTAGAGCCCAGAACCTGCTCGGGACTGTCTCCTTCTCTCTTTGTCCCTCCCCAACACATGCGTGATCTCTCAGAATAAAGAAACTTAAAAAAAAAAAAATCATCTCTCTCTCACTGAACTGAGATATCACCACTATAGCTTACACTTGATTCCCACATAACTGTGTCTATTTCGGGACTTCTTTTTTAATTTCTGGATTTCTGAGTCTGTACCAGGAACTCTGCCTGTGAGTGCACCAAAACCACACTTTTATTTACTGAGGTTTAATGGCACATTTTAATATCTGGTAGGGCTAGTCCCATCTCGCTGCTTTTCTAAGTCTTCCTGGCTTCTCTTGTTTCTTCCTTTTTCCATTTGGATCTCAGATTATCTAGGTCAAGGAAAAAAAAACCTCTTGATGTTTTTATTGAGATACATTAAACACAAAAATAGGTCAAAGACTACTTTACAATTTAATTTGTAGGAACTTGGCATGTCTTTTTTTCATTTGACCAATCTATTCTTTGAACCCTTGAGGAGTATTTTAACGTTTTCTCTGTACAGGTTTTGCACACTTCTTATAAAATTTATTCCTTGGTATTTTGCCTTTTTACTGCTATTGTAAATTGGCTCCTTCTCTCCACTGTACCTTCTAATGGACTGTGTGTTCACATGAAAGCTATTGATTTCAGCACATTAATTTTATACCCTGCTACCTTAATGAATTCTTGTCTAGTTTTTCAGTCAATCCTCCTGGGTTTTGTAGTTTTATGACCTCTTCCTAACTCATAAACCTCTATTTCTTTACCTGTTTCCATTCTCTTATTCCTTAATAGTCTGAACTTTCTCCTGATATCTACATATATATATTTGAATTAGTTTTGTTTTATGATTCAATCTTATCGTCTTTCTCCTTTAATACGTGAGTTTTAACCAATTCACGTTTACTAATATGACAAATCAGATTTTTCAGACACTCGTGCAGATGTCTGCTAGCCGTTCCATCATATTATCCTGGGTCACATCTACCACTTACATATCAGCAAAGCCCTTCACTATGTAGTCTTTCTTTGATCTTTTTGATTCTTATAGTTCTCCTGGAATTGAGATTTGTATTTTTGCTCCAGAAGCCCCCTTTATACTACACACACCTGTACGGGACAGGCTCCGTGTCCTCTTGTTTCAGGGATTCTATTAGTTCCCTTAGAGAAACATTAAATTTAACTTACAAACTTTTCCATTTCTCTCCTCCATTATTCAATTTTAGTCAATAATATATAATTTCAAGTTTACTTTGGCACTTTTAAACATGTTTAAGCTTCTACTGCTTATTTGTCTTTTCCATTTTTTGTAATTCTTCATTTGACCTGCTTTCCTCTAGCTCCCACCCAAATGCCTTCACAACACGTAATGAGGCTAAAGGCCAAGGTCACTCAAGTAAGACCTGCATCCTATGTCCACCAGAAGGTTACCTTTGATGCCTGGTAAGTCAATGCTGGCATGCTCATGGATTCCAATTCCATTCCGGATGATCCGCAAGGAACCTTCCTTGAAAGCTCCAGAGCAAGTAACCAGCTGCAAGTAGAGGAAGTGTTTCTCAATCACCCACTCCTGGCCTGGGGCTGTCTTTCCCATGCCCAGAAAGCAAACAAGCTATACCTAAACCCAATGACCCTTCCAGTGGAGCTACGTTTGAGGATGCAGACTTGGCAGAGGCTGACGTCCAAGTCCCTCAAATTTTCCAAGCAGACAGGACATTCTTGTCTGAGAAGCGAAAAGGAACTACCAGTGCTCCTAGCAAGCTGGCTCCCCTCACTGGAACCTAGAGCGTACTAAGAGCAGAGGGTCTAGAGTCAGACACACCTGCCATTCGGGGGTTATGGGACCTTGGACAAGTTACTTGATCTTTCTCAGCCCAAGTGTCCTCACTTCTGAAATGGCCAAGAACTCCTACTTAGCAGGGTGCTCGTGTGATCACAGATAACACAGATCTGTATCACAGGCCTCACAATGCACTCAATAACTGGTAGTTATCCTTGCATCATCGGGATTAGAGAGCAAGGCTCTTAAAAGTTATCTTCAGTGGGCACACCCTGCTCCGGACAGGCAAGCTTAGGAGAACACAGTCTGAGGACACGTATCAACCATCCATTTCTAGGATGACCCTCTTACCTGTCCCTGCCCCTGCCTCTCCAGGTCCACCACGCACATGTCCACAATGGGTCCTAAATTAGTAAAGGTCTCCATAGCCACTACATAGGAGCCTTGTTCGTTGCTGTCAACATTGAGCTAGCAAGAAAAAACAAGGTTAGTCCTGGAATGCTCCTAAGAGATCCACCCTGAAGAAACGGTTATCATCCAAGAGAAACTCTGAACCCTATAAGACCTGCCCTTCTTGTACTCCACTTGAAGCTTCTAGAAGGGGCTCAATGTCTAAAGAACATGGTTAGCTTATAGGAGACCCACGAACCAGTCAGGGATTTCTAATCTGTGAGTCCCATGGATGCATTTTAAAGAAGCAGTTTGGAAATTCATGTAAAATGTGTACATGCATTTCTCCACAGAGAAATCCAAAGTTTTCGTACTCCAAAGGGGATCCAGCACATTAGACTATGACCTATTTAAAGGCAGGAGCTGGGTCTTGTCCATCATTGTACCCAGTGCGCCCAGCACCTTGCCTGGCACATGTGTTGAATACACCTTTAAGACAAAGAGCTAGTCAGGGTCAGAAGTGAAATCGACCAAAGAGACGGCTGCACAGTATGGACACAGATGCAATGAAGAAATGAAGACGCTCCCAACACAGGAGAAACGTCGACACAGAAGCAGCAAAGATGGCGAAAAAGAAGCCAGAAAGAAGAAAGTTATCTTCTCACCTTCACAAGCTGGGAGTCACCGAGGCGAGACCCAACGAACACCACACCGTTATCGAGGTATGTCAAGCATTCGGCGATAGAGGTCTAGGAGAAAGCCAATGGCATGAAAGGCGTCAGAATGGCCACCCCTGGGGGCCTGACACTGTCCCTACCACCGTCCCCTCACTGCTCAGACAGCTGCTAAGAAAGGAAACAGCTGCGGCCACAAATCCCAGAACAATTCTCCATTTCAAATTCCCCGGGCCCCACTAAACAAATGTTCCTAAATCTCTGAAGTTGTGGCTCCATTTATCATATCCTCACACTCAGAAAAATCCATACTTTCTCTTACAGGTGCCTGCTCCAAACGATCGTCTTAATCCCAATGGCTCCGGTCTGCTCAAAATAATTACAAACCCCTAGAATTCTTAACTTTGGGGGAACCTGGAATTGAGTAACCTTTAATTCTGAATGGAATCCTTTCCACTTCGCCCCCTGTGTGTGCCTGAGGCAATGCAGAGCCAAGCCGAGCTGCCCACAAGGTCGTCCAACATCTAACTCATTTGGAAACCACCTCCCACAGCAGAACTGACCATTTGCTGCTGGGTGTTAAGTAATTCAGTTCCCGGTCGCAGTGCGAGGCCCCACATCTAGGGTCACTAGGGCGCTAGCAGGACACAGCAGAGCAGGGACCAGCCCTTACCTCTCCGAGGAGCTCCACACGGAGATCTTTGAGGGTGACAGTGCCGTCCATCTGTTCCTCCTTCTCCAAAAGCAGCATGAAGAGCCGCCCTTCCATGTCCCCCAGCAGATAGCGGGAACCATTGGGGTCCACACGATTGTGACACACGATCGTGCTTTGCTGCCAAGAGGGAAGACACAGTGGTTAGAGGCGGTCTCCCGTAACCAGAGAGCAAACGCTCGTGAACCATTCCCCTCAGCAAGCACAGCCATTTCACAGGCAAGGCACCCACTGAGCGAACACTCCACGCGTGAGTGTTTCACACACTCCGTGTGTTCACTCTTATTCTGAACACAATTTTCTGAGGAACCCAATACACCTGAAGTGTTCATTTACAGATTCTCCTCCTGGGAAACAGAAATACACAGAAAGTAGGAAGCAGCTGTAAGCAGTCACTGGACTACGAATACTCTCACAGATTTTGTTATTTATGCTCACGACTCCCAGTTCTTCCCACTGCTAATGCTACCACAGACTGTGTTATTCACCCTTTAACTTACTATTTTACTCTTTTTTTTAAATGTATTGTTTTCGTTTTTGGTTTTTTTTTTTTAACATTTGTTTATTTTTGAGACGCAGAGAGACAGAGCATGACCGGGGAGGGTCAGAGACAGAGGGAGACACAGAATCCGAAGCAGGCTCCAGGCTCCAAGCTGTCAGCGCAGAGTTGGACGCAAGGCTCGAGCTTGCTGTGAGATGATGGCCTGAGCCGAAGTCGGTCGCTTAACCGACTGAGCCACCCAGGCGCCCCAGTATTAATTCTTATGACTTGAAACACTAAGATTTGAAATTTTTGACGAGTTTTTTAAGTTTATATAACTTATCACATCACTATATTACCTTCACGTGACTTCAGCTCTGAGAACATTTAATCAAATCTGCAAAATCCTTCCCTTCTTAAAGGTGCCCCAGTAGATGGAAAGAGTAAACCTCCTTTGATTATTCTTTCTCTCGGCTAGTGAGCAAGCTCTCAGTAAGCAAAACCAGGCCAATCTCTCTTCGTATTCCCAATGACCAACATAGTATCTTACACACATAGTAAACAGTAAGATGGACATCTAGAAATGTCCCTTTGACAAATGGGGAGAAAGAAAGGAGGAGGGTAAGAATGAGGGCAAAAACCAGAGAAGGCAAGCAAAGCCAAAGCATGCTGCTCACCTTGATGATGGGAGGGGCAATTGCCAGGTATTTGTCACCGTTGTGATAGGTGATTGATTCCTGTCCAATGATGATGGCCCCCCCGAAGGGCTCTGGGACTGCAGGGGAAAGGGCACCATTAGAACGCTCAGCACTTCAGACCGGCCAAGCCCTGCATTGGCAAGGGCGCCAATCCAGCCGTCTCTGAGGCAAATCTTTAGATCATCATGACTTTTAAAAAGACAACAGAGTCCAAGGAACATGACGGCCTTTAACAGACACTGCCGTCTTGGAAATTTTAGGCTGGACTTATTTAGCCCTGTATTTTTTCTTGTCGTTCTGCCGGTGCTTCTGAGTTCCTGAGGGTGGGGCATCTTCTCTGCGTTCTTCCACCTGGATCCCTCCCCTCTTCTCTCCCAAACTCTGATCTTTCTAACTTAAAACTCTTATTCTTTTTTGCTCGTTCCTTAGCTTCATTTCCCGCATTATCAGGGCCACCATTTAGAAAAGCCAATTCTCACTTGAGAGTGTGAAAATTTCTCCCCTGGGTGAAACCCACAATGTAATGCTGGGGGGCATCATTCAGGACAAGGAGCAGAGGCCTGGAGTTGGGGCCAGGCTTTGTCAGTGAGGTACAGGCATGGGCAAGCCCCTCGGGCCAGGCGTCCCACTCTGTGAAAGACTCAGATTAGATAAGCTCCATCAGTCCCCTTCAGTAACGATAAAATAACGAGAGTAATTTCGACACACCGAGCTGCAGATCAATTTCAGTGTTTTGCAGCTAACTCCCCCCACCCCAAATAAACAAGAGCTATACTTTCTGGGAGGAGTGTAAAACAGACAATCCCAGAGCCAAACCCGGGAAAAGCAAAGGAAAGCACACTTAGAAACAAGGGACGTCGGGGCTGAGTAGTGCATGTGCGTGACCGCATCAAGCACCGAAATGAAGGCACAGCGAAGGTGCGGAGGGAGTGAGAGTAGGGAACAGACCCAGACATGGGGCAGGGGCACAGTTCCAAAACCCCAACCAACCTGCAATCACCATGGAAGCTTCCGCTTCGACGTTTTCCTGTTTCCAAGGGCCCTTATTGAACTCCTTCTCTCGCAGAGATACCTCATAGGTTTTCACGTGCCGCCCCTGAGGGTCCTGGGGGAAAGGGGGGAGAGGCGGACTGGTTAGCCCCAGGGAAGGGTGAACCTTGGACTGGAGAGGAGTCCTGAAAGGACGGGCCCGACCCAGCCACCATCAACCACCCTATCACATTGGCCTTACTCTCCCCACCCATCCGTGTGCAGACAGCCACCAACCAGGCCTGTGACTGGGCAGACGGAGACTCAGACCTGTTCCTAACAACTCGAGCGACCAACACAGGCCTAAGAATTAGAAAAATCAATCCGGCACACTACACTGATCACCCTAAGAAATACAACATACACGTGTATATTCACAGGTGTGTGTAAGGTATACGTGTGTTCTGTGGTCCTTGGTCTCCAAGAACTTAATACACTGAGAAGGTAAATACACCTAAGAGATTAAAAAATTCATCTGGGCGGCGCCTGGCTGGCTCAGTCCATGCAGCATGCAACTCTTGACATCGAGGTCAGGAGTTCGAGCCCCAAACTGGGTGTGCAGATTACTTAAAAAATTGGATCCAGATCTTGAAAGCATTCTGCCTGGGGGGACAGCAGTGAGGACAGAACACAAGGCTCTTCTAAGAGGAGGTTTCAGCTAAGACCTCCGGTCCTGCCTTTGTCAACACCTTCCCCAGCTTCTTCTGAATTCTGACTCACATCAGTCCTAGGGCTGTCGAAGGCCCCTTTGAGACCAGAAGAGTAGGGCGGGGAAGCTACAGTCGGCCCCGTGGGAGATGGCATCAACAAAGGCCTGATGAAAGTCTTAAGAAGTTATGGAAAGAATTCAACAGTGTGTTTCGGGGCAGGGGCCACATCTTAATCACTCCTAATAGCTCCTGACACACCTTAGAATGACTACCTTTCACCGGGTAAGTCGCTAAATGTTTACCAAGTTGCATCCCCGGCATAAAACAGGAGACGGTCATTTCTTTAGCTGCCAAAAGATCTTCCCATCAATGACCAGAGGGAAGACTGCACCTCACAAAAGGTTCGAGCTGGGGTTTGGGCCTGGGCCCCGGGGACACACAGAAATGACGATCTTTCACAACGGGTGGCCCTGAGGCTAAGAACAGACAGCATCAGCCTTGAATAACCAACATCAATGTTTTCATGACCTGCTAATTTACAAAACTGAGCAAGGGAGAGAAATTCAGGAGCTGAAATAAAACACTTATGAGCAAGATCAAACAAAAATCTCAAGTAGTTCCAACCTTATTCAACTGAACCTCATTTCGACCAGACTCTGAACTTGGGCACTTACGGGGACACTAAGGGACTCGCAAAAATAATCAGCGTCTCCGTTGCTTTTAACACAGCCATCAAATGCACCCACACGTGTCACTCAGACTAGGTTTCCTTCCACCATTTATTCAACCGCATGCCAGCGAAATGACCTCACGCTACACGGCTCTTTGGTAAAAGGCGGAGATTTTACCAAGATACAGGCCAGGGAGGCTGGTGCTCTGCCACCCCGCCCCCACTTAACAAATCTGGCTCGGAGAACAGCTGCCCAGGATCAGTGCGGCTAAAGTTCTAGGCACAGACTAAAATAGAAGCCAACAGCCAACAAGTCACCAGAAAGTGAGGCCTGGACAAAATGCAAACCTCTTCTTAGAAGACATAAGTAAGACATCACCAAGGCGGTTTTTTCCTTTGCTTCAAAGGGCAATTTCTAGATCATTTCTCGACGGCTACGTTTTAATAATCCCTTAGCATGCCCGGTGAGAGACTCAGACAAAGTATAAACTGGGTCACCCTATAAAATCTCCAAGGTCCACAAGAATGTAATCTCAGGATTAAAACCGCTGCCGGCCCCAGAGAGCTTCCTGCCTCATTAAGTACCACTGCGCTCAAGACGCAATCAAAATCTGACCCACATTAATCATACCGTTCAAAACATTTGAGGACAGATACATGAAACTCTCTGCCTACCCTACTACCAAATCCAGACATTCCAATTAGCGAAAATTAACTCCCACTGTGCAACCCCACACCGCTTCCCCCTCTCCCCCTCAGCTCTGGTACCTGGTAGACAAAGCAGATGGTAGGTGCTTGGCAACCATAGAGGAACTTGACGTCGATGACATGCAGCTCCTCCAGGCGGATGTTGAAGGCCTTGAGCTCTTTATTGTCCCGGTCTAGTGGAATAACCTTGAAAAGGCCATCGTAGAGTCGCAGGCCAATCATGCGGCACTCAGGGTCAATGATGCCAATAATGCCAGTCTCTGAGGGGCGGCCGATACGGTCCTAAGGAGTAAAACTGGGGTTAGGGTAGAACCTCCACACTCAGGGTAACAGAGGATACCGGGCACCTTCTCCCCAAGATGATGTTAGGGGTAGCAATAAAACTAGCAGCATCTACTCGACACGCCAGCGAGCCCACGTGTCAGTGTGGGCCTTTTTGCAAAACACCGAATCTCCATGAATTTGCACCCTGTCGCTTGGTCTCTTCCTGTCTTCACGAAAGCTCCAACGCTTTGTGTTTTCTCTGTTTCTCCTGCCCTCAGCAGCTCGATTTTCTCCATCAAATCACGACAGCTCCACCCAAAACACTCTCATTGGCCCGAAGCAGCCACCTCACCTGGACGTTGCCATGGGCTCGCGTTATGATATCGATGCTCTCGCCGCTCTGCTTGTACTCCAGGATGCAGGCGTTGTACTTGGCTGTCAGGATAAACAGTAGATCTTTGCTCTCCCCCTGGAAACCAACGTAATACCATCAAGACAAGTTCTTTTTAAAAAAATTTTTTTTATGTTTTTAAATTTATTTTTGACAGAAAAGGAGAGACAGAGCATGAGCAGGGGAGGGGCAGAGAGACACAGAAACACAGAAACTGAAGCGGGCTCCAGGCTCTGAGCTGTCAGCACAGAGCCCAACGCGGGGCTCGAACTTGTGAACCACAAGATCATGACCTGAGCTGAAGTCAGCCGCTTAACTGACTGAGGCACCCAGGCGCCCCTAAAAGAGGTTCTTTTTTAAAACAAAAATACCCACCCAGTCTTAAGCATCTTTCTTTAAACATGCTAAGTTCTTGAAGAACTTTCTTTTCTCCCCAAGAGAAAAACGCAAAGTGAGCAGGTAAGACATCTCAGGCACACAGACCCTAAGGGTGTGTGCAAAAGGCCAGAACTAAAGCAGGTAAACATCTGGGCAGCACTTTGATGATTGTGCATGTCTCTGCCCTGCCCACAGTAACATCTTGTCTATTTCCATCTCAAGCTAATCTCACTCATTCCATTCACATTCTCAAAGATGAATGTAATGCCTCCTCTAATCCTCTCCAGCTATTTGAAGAGGGAAAAACATGTGAATAACGATGGAAGCAAAAATGGATCTACGAAGTCTCACTGACCTATTAACAGAGACCCGAAAGACTGAGTATTTTGTTCAAAGGATTACAATTGAAATTTTCGACACACTGCTTTCTTGTCAGAGTCAGTTAGGATACAATGAAGCAACGTAGATGAAAGCATCTGAATTACAATGAAGATAACACTATAATTGTTAGTGTAACAGTAAATGCTTGCTGCGTAATAGCTCCTATTACTAAAACATTTCCTCTTCCCAGTAACCCAGCAGATCTTCTGCCGTTATCCCCGTTCCACAAACAAGCAAATAAGGCTCTGGGGCTCAGAAAGGTTAGGGGACACCACCCAAAGTCAGAATCGAAATGGAATAAAACCAGAATGGCCCTTGTCAAGAGCCTACTCTCTGAATCAGTATGGTGACCCACATTTCAAACTGCCGTGGTTCCCCCTTCTAGAGAAGTCAACTTGACCATGTTTTTCCTAGTGACTCTCTTCTACTTCTAGGAAGCTTGTTCAAGAATATAACTTGAAACCCCGCCATTCAAAAAAAAAAGAGATTTTTCTCTCCTAAACCCCATTTCACCCAGCCCAAGCCAAAGTGGAACAAGGCAAGAGCATCCACGACAGTTCCTGCTTCTGGGCCCAACCCAGAGCACTTACCTTGGGCCTGAAAAGCTCCATGACAGCGATCTTCCCATACATGCCCACCTCTTTGACGGGCCGAAGCCCCTCAGCAGTGACCACATAGATCTCTAATCTCGTGTTTTTGGCAATCAACAGGTTCAAGTCTTCGGCTGACGTAAAGTGTCCTGAAAGGAACAGATCCTCTAACTTTGGAAGCCAGAGCAGTGTCTACATAATCCTATCACTTGTACTTAAATACCTCCAGAATTCACATTTATTTCAGATTTCTCTGGCTCCCTCCATTTACTTCCTTCTTGCCAAATCCAGCACCTCAGAGAGTCTCACTTCACACGTTCAAGAAAGCTACTTCTCCAATCAGACTAAGAAAACCGGACCAGGCCTAAGAGTGGCATGTCCTTCCACTGACAATGACTGTGAAAATCTTTCAGATGGCTCTGTGCCCTCCAATTTTACTTTTCCTACTGCAGTGGCACACTGATCTTCTCATGAGGGGATGCTGGAGAAAGTGTTCATCTCCAGTCAGTCCTTACCTACATTCTCACAAAATCTTTACCAAACAGACCAGATCGAATGCAAATTCTCAGAGCCTTATATTAAGACAGTGTTTTGTCCACACCTCTTGCCTTCCCGGCAGTCTACCAACCCCCGCCCCCATCCACACTCCTTACAGTTCCCAACTCCCCAAACAAGAGTTTTGTTTTGGAATCATGATTAGGATGTACACAAATATACAAATTTGAGGTCTTCATATTCTGCTGTGAACGTGGTTCAGGAAGATTATTCCCGGGGTTCTGGACGTCCGTGTCCTTTGTGATCCTTGCCTAGTCAACAAGGCAAACCCAGCACTGGGCCGGGCCATCCACCCGCCGCTCCAGCAGCTCCCTGGAGTAAACAACAGCCCCAGGCAAAGAACACTGCTCTCCTTTGGGTGAACGGGTACATTCCTCACATCCCTCCACCTCCTGCACCTTCCAGGCTCTCCTACTGGAAAATACTGACCCGAAAAAAAGTCGCCATCGCCACCGCCCCTTCCCCTGACCGCACGAGGCCAATCTGGGGGCCCCAGCAGCCCCGCACAATCAACTCACACTTCGCTCTCTGTCCTGGTGGGGCCCGTCCCTGTCCCCGAGGCCAAGTGACCTCCCGGGACGAAAGGGGACCCTCAAGCGCAGCTTTACTCCCCAAAAGGCGCGTGCCGAGGACAGCTTCTTTAATGTCGTGGGCTGGCGGAGCTCCGTCGGCCGCCAGCACCTTCCATTCCCGGGACTCGGTCCCGCCCGGCCGCCCCAGGGGCCGCGGGCCTCCCTAGGCCTCGGTGCCCCCCAGCTCCCTCCCTCGCGGGGTCCCCTGCCCCGGCAGCCTCACCGGTCACGCAGCCGTTCACCGCGGTGGGCTTCTGTGCCGTTACCACGTAGTTGTACGACATGTCGAGGTCTGGGGCGGCCCGTCGGCACTCGAGCGCAACGACAGAGAAATGGACACAGGCGAAGAGACAGCGGCCCCCACCCGCGCGCGGCGAACTCCAATGCCGCTGCCTCCGCCCCAGAGACACGTTGCAGGCCAGAGCGGCCGGGGCGCGGGGCATCACGGGACGGCCTCACCTGGCCTCTTGGAGGACTCACGGCGCCCTCGGCGGCCAACCAAAAGAGGCCCCGCCCTCAGAGGCCCCGCCCCGCCTCTTACCGCCAGAGCCCGGAGTACCCGGATGAGGGCGAGCTGTCGGGGGTCCTTAGGAAGCGGCTGCGGTTTCAGAGGTGTCTGATGCGGGCGTGAGTGGGTGGGGGCCCCTCCATCCGCCCTCGGAACCGACCCTCTGCCCTCAGCCCCGTCCTCGTCTTTCGCCCAACCGAAGACCCGGTCCTGTCCCTTTTCCATTGCTCGGAGAATTCTCGGGGCTGATCTCCCTTTTGGAACCGGAAGAATTGCAGAGGTCCAAGAGGGGCAAGGAGGTGACAGCAATTTGTGCACCTCCCAGACCGGAACCAAGGTCCGGACCTCTCTCTCCTTAGTACCCCCAGTTCCTCCAAACTCAGCCGGTACCCTCACCTGACCCTAGAATGATTGATCACTCCGCCTTACCTCGGAGGACACCAGGAGCCTCGCCTTTTTTCTTTTAAACTGTGTTTTCTTTTTCAGACTTGGAAGGGCCCCCTGGGCCACTTGCCCTCATTATTAGTACAAATTCTGACCTCAAACACAAAACCAGAATTTTCCCGGGATGAGACCCTTGAATGGCCCAGGAAAGCAGTGCCCCTACCATTTCCAGGCCACTGCACATCAGAAAGGCTTTGCAAGAAGTAGGAGGAGAACCAGGTGGCTCTGAGCACCTACAGAATGCCACAGAGAAGGCAACCCTCATTTTACAGATGAGGAAGCTGAGGCTCAGGGGAACTGGTTTACCTAAGATCTCCCCAAGAAGTCAGAGGCAGAGCTAGGTGGGGACCCTAGATGTGGATTATTTCTATTGCAGACACATGGTGAGCACAAGACCCTGAACAAGGCTGCACTTAGAGAAGCTAAAATGGCTTTGTAGTTTCCCTGTGTGGTTTCCCCCACCAAGGATTCTCGAGGACTTAGGAAGCACTGAATAACCAATAGAAAGAGCACAGGCTTTGTAGAAAGACTAGGCATGAGTTTGGGTCCTGGCTCTTATTACCAGTATGACCTTGGACAAGTCATTAGAGCTCTCTGAGTCTGTTTCCCAGAGGTAAAATGGGGTCACCGACTTAGCTGCTTCCTTCCTGGTGTGGTGCCAAGGCCAAGTGTGTGAAGGTCTTTATAAATGAATTTGCTGCACGTGATGCCCATATAAGAGTTGAAGTTACTCCATGGGTAAATGCCCCTTGGTGAGGAGGTGGGTGCTGTCCCTGGGCATAAGAGCAGCCCCTGTGCCCAGCATGGATCAATCTGACTTCTGGCAGCCAAGTGCAGGCGTGAACCTTGGTCAGCCCCACGCTCTTCTCCATCTGCAGCCCACGTACTAGAGTTTGGACTTGGATCAAAGTCTGGAGCAGCTCCCTCATTACCAGAGCCGTGGAAGCGTGATTGTGCCAGTCGGCTGCCAGTGCCACCAACAGCTCATACTGTTACCCACTCCTGCAGGTGCGCCTACCACCTTCGCTGTGCTTACACCCAGGTAGCACCCACGGGATCGCCCATCAGCGCAAGTGTGAACTCAGCTTGCTTCAGAGCCTCCCCACCATGGTGAGTCCCATGACGACCAGGGCAGAGGAAGGATACCGTGGCCTTGGAGCAGTGGGGGTGCCAGCCCCAGGCGTGCTGGGGTTCCTTACACCCTGACAAAGAGATGCTGCTGCCTCAGAGAGGTTATGAGAGGAGAGGGTCCTCCTTCCTCTCCTCTCAGGGCCAGATCTCTGCTTCCCTCCATTCCCCCTCTGGTCCCAGCCGGGCCTGGGGCCGCAGCCTCTGAGTCTCTCCAAGGCCCATCGGTCCGATCTCGTCTGATCTCCGAAACTGAGCAGGGTCGGGCCTGGTTAGTACTTGGATGGGAGTCCAAGGCCCATCAGCCCCTGGTCTCGGTCATATGTTTAGATTAGACTGTTACCGGGTGCCTATTCTGTGATTGACACCGTAGCAGCCACAGAAGCAGGTGTGAAGGGTCTAGTGTCGGTTCCTGAACCCGGGGCGAGTGTGCGCCGGTCCCAGAGGTGGGATCTACGCCGTGGGTGGCTCACCTGCCTCTGGGCGTTACTCCAGGTCCACTCTGGAACTAGATCTGAACCAAAGGGGGCCTGGGACGGACCTGGGTTCAAATTTCAGCCTGTCAGCAACCTTGTAAGAGACTGATCTCTGAGGTTATTTGGGTTTTTTCCTCCTCGTCTACAATGCGAGGCAGATTAAGGCCCACCTCCGAGTGGCTGTGAGGGGGTGATCAGACCAGAATCGGGGGGGGGGGCTCACTCAGGGCCTAATCAACCTCCTTTCCTTTTCTATCCTCTCAGGCCTCTGGGAACCAGGGTTGGCACTGGTCCCCGAGCTGCCCCTCTGGCTCTGGTTCTGAAGTGCTTGCAAATCCCAGGTGGGATTGACTGTCAGGAATGGCAGGGGACACATTCTCGGGGCCGTGGTGGCCCTGGGGGCTGGGCTTGAAGTTAGAGCAACTCACAGTTTCTTTGCGTATTCCGGTCCCCAGAGGGCTCTGAGCCACAAGCCCATGCCCTTACTAGGACAAGACTTCTGTCACTCTCCGCCTCCCTTCAGCCCCTCGGGAAAACAGCATAAGGCTCAAATGGAATGAGCTTTGGAGCCAAGCAGACCTGGACACTTACTGGCTGTGTGACCCTGGGCAAAGTCACTAAACCGTGCCTCGGTTTCCTCTTCCAGGCTAATCTGCCCTCCATCGTGTTGCTGGGAATAGTAAATGAAACATGCGCAGGAGCACTCAGACCCAGACCTCGCTCTCAGTCGCTACTTGGGAACAGAGCCAGTGTTATTATTCTGCTCGCTTCCTGCTGACCTGGGCCGCCCTCCTAATCCCAGAGCAGGTGGCTCAGCTTTGGCCCCCGCTGGAGGTGGCACAAAGGACCCAGGTGCCCTCATAGGATTGGGGAAGGAGCCTTAGGGGAGATGCACCTTGACAGGACCCGGCTCAGAGCTGCCCCGGGCCACCAGGTGGCGCTGGGAGCCTGCCCTCCGGGATCCCCGTCGGGCTCGTCTCTTTGTGGGACAAAGGCCGGGCCCGCTCCCCCATCTACAAACCTTATACAGCTGGCAAGGTGTAGAAAAGGGGAGTAGCAGCCTTTTATTCAGTTCTTCCCCTACAGCAGGTACATACGCTAGGTTATTAAGTCCCCAATTGGCCGAGGAAGAAAAGGTCACAGCCGACCAGAGGCAGACGTGGGCTTTGAGCCCAAGCACTCGTGACCGCGGAACCCCAGTCTTCTTCCACTCTAGCCCCCACGCCCGCTGCTGCCTGCACCCCGTGTCAGCCCGGCCCTCCCCTCAGGCCAGCCGCTCCAGGCCCTCCCAAGCGAGGTGTCCCACGGCCAGGGTCCACCTCTGCTTGTGAGGAAGCCCACCTCTTCCTGCCGGCCACTGGTTGCCCAGCTCATTCTAACTTGCTTCCCGGCCCGGCCACCATACGCTTTCACACCTGCGGACCCTGGTGTGTACTCTCCCCCCACCCGGAATAGCCTCATCGTTCTTCCCTACGCCTAGGCCTCTGACCCCCTTTACCTCCCTAACTCCTGCCTGTCCTCACAAAACTCTCGGGGTGCGCCGAGGACACGATGCACGTGCACTTCCCGCAGCACGTGGCAATGATCTCTCTGCGTTTCCATCAAGGGCAGGCCCAGCATTCTCTTAACTCTTGACACGCAGCTCCTGGCACCAAGAGGCTCGGGAGATGTTCGTCCCGCACCAGAGGCCCAGCTGGAGCGGCAAATGGGTACGGGGCCTCCTAGGCTGAGGGCTTCTCCTCCTTTGACAGGCGAAGACTGCTGGGCGCTGATGTTACTACATTTTTTTTTAATACTCAGGATTCTAGTTCCCCTCTCTTATTTGTCCTGAAGCCATTCTCCCAGGTAAATTTAAGCCACAGTCCCACGCACTTCATACATTTTGCCCCGAATAAATAATCCCGAATTAAGAGAACTCCAGAAACAGCCACCTAAGAAAGGCAGGCCCAATTCAAGGAACTGCTGTGTGTTGGGACTCCTCTGGTTAAGGGGTCTCTGCCGCAGCTGCGTGTCCCACCCGGAGCCTCCCCCCGCTCCTCTCCCGCAGACATCCAAGAAGCTGGTGAACACGGTGGCAGGCTGTGCGGACGAGGCCCTTGCCGGCCTGGTGGCCTGCAACCCCCACCTGCAGCTCCTACAAGGTCACCGCGTGGCCCTCCGTTCTGACCTGGACAGCCTCAAGGGCCGTGTGGCACTGCTGTCCGGCGGGGGCTCTGGCCATGAGCCTGCCCATACCGGTGAGTAGTCTGAGTGGAGGAGGTGGGCTCCTGGGAGATCCTCGGTGCTCCTGGGGGGTCAGGACAGAGCGCAGGTCGGGTCCTTGTTCCTGCTCTCCTGGCCCCTCAGGCTGTGCTCTGGGGCCCATCGTGGCCTTTCTCTGGGCCTCAGGCTCTATGTCTCTGAGGCACAGAGTTGGACCAGATGATCTCTCAGGCCCTTCCAGCTCTGCGGGTCAGCGATTCTGTGAATCCTGGCCTTCGAGGCCCCCATGACCCTTCCCCTCCTCCATGAAGCCTTCCTGATTTTTCCAGCCTACAACAGTATCCTCCTTGTGAATTCCCACCCTACATTTTCACATGCAACATGGACAGCCCTAGGTTGTTTCCTGTTCAGTGCCAGACATGTGAGTGTCCATTGAGAACTCCTAGGGGCAGGGACCGGGCTTTGTATCATCTGTGCCTTCCCTGTCCCTCTCGGCAAAGCCACCTGAGCGCCATTAATGAGCACCTGTTGTTGCCTGCTTTGGGCGCTAGGGATGCAGCAGTGAATCAAAAAGATAAGGTACTTGTCCTCACAGAGCTTCTGTTGTCCTTTGGGGAGACGGTAACCTGGTAAACACATAGTGAAAGAGAGCATTCCGGGGGCAACTGGCTGGCTCTGTCGGTTAAGCATCCGACTTTGGCTCAGGCCATGATCTCACAGTTCGTGGGTTCGAGCCCCACATCAGGCTCTGGATCCTCTGTCCCCGTCTCTCACTGTGTCTCTTCTGCTGGTTCTCTCTCTCTCTGTCTCCACATAAACAAGTAAACTTTTTGTAAAAAAAGAGAGAGGCTTGCAGAGCACATACGTGAAGTAGCAGAGCGAGGAGAGCAAGGTAAAGGGAACCCCCTGGTCACTGGGGACGGGATAGCGACTTGCCTCAGTTAGGAGGTCAGGGAAAGCCTCTCCTGAGGAAGGGTCTGTGGAGGGTGAGCCACGTACTCTTTCAGCACCAAGCACACAGTAGGGCTCACCAAACCATGAGGCCCAGGAGTGTGGAAGCCCCGAGGACTGCAGGCACTGGTCCCCAGCAAGCACCCTCTCTGTCCCCAGGCTTCATAGGGAAGGGGATGCTGACTGGGGTCATCGCGGGAGCCGTGTTCACCTCCCCGGCAGTGGGCAGCATCCTGGCAGCCATCAGGGCAGTGGCCCAGGCGGGCACTGGTAAGCCTGGCGTGTGCGGGAGGGGCTGCTACGGGGGGGGCCAGGCACTGAGCGGGCGCTGCTGGCTGCCCCTGCAGCGGGGACCCTCCTCATCGTGAAGAACTACACGGGAGACCGGCTCAACTTCGGCCTGGCCCGGGAGCAGGCCCGGGCCGAGGGCATCCCCGTGGAGATGGTGGTTGTTGGGGATGACAGCGCTTTCACCGTCCTGAAGAAGGCGGGCAGGCGGGGACTCTGCGGCACAGTGCTCATACACAAGGTGAGATCCCTACTCCACCCGGGACACTGGCTGGCCCCCACCCCCCACCCCCAGCCTTCTCTTCCAGGTGGCACCTGGTACCTGGACCTTTTCCAGCCAACCCATCGCCCAAGGAGCCACTCCTTCCCCAGCGCTCCCCAATCCAGAAGCCCTTTCAGCTACCCAAGTGCAGGATAGAAGCATTCTCCCAGGCCCTTCCCTCTAGCCAGCTGCCCTGTCCCAGTGACCCAACTCCCGGATGCTCCTACGACACACGTGCCCCTCAGAGCCCTGCCCTTACTGTCCCAACCTTGGTTCAGTGCGTGTGTGCTCATGCCCAGGGGGCGGTCACTGTTCCTCGCTGGGCTACCCACCAGCTTCCTGCCTACCCTTCGAGTATGTTCCCCGCACTGCACCAGAGGTGCCTTTTGAAAATGTGTATCTGACCAGGTTGTTCACCTGCTGAAAGCCTCCTAGGCTTCTGAGACTCAACCAGGGCTCCTTGGTCAGGTGTCCACTAACTAGCTGTGTGACGCTGGACCAGTGACCTCCCTTCTTTGGGCCCATTTCTCTGTTTGCAAAGTCTCTTCTGGCTCCAAGAGATTGGGGTGCTTGAAGATTCCTGGCAAGTGTACTGTGCACGCAGAGGGTGCACTCTTCTGCCCTGAATGTGGGAGGCCGGGTTGATGGGGCCGTACTGAGATGCCCTCTTCCCAACTAGAAGCTCAGCCCCGGCCACTCGTCTACCCCCACGTGGTATGGTGACCCCTTCCCCTCATTCTGTGCGGGTGCAGGTGGCTGGTGCCCTGGCTGAGGCAGGTGTGGGGCTGGAGGAAATCACAAATCGGGTGAGCGTGGTTGCCAAGGCCATGGGTGAGTGCCGGCCCAGGGATTTGGGAGGGGCCAGTGGGAGGTTGAGGCTGACCTTGGGGCTGACCAGGAGGGCCTTCCAGGCTCTTCCCCAGGGACTGAGGGAACGTCTCCTGGGGGAGCTCTCGGGGACAGGTAGCGTGGGTGCCCAAGCTGGGTTTCTCTTCCACCACTGAGGCGAAGAGTCTGGCAGCCTGTGTCAGCCAAGAGGCTGCCGTGGGCAGAGCTCCCCGGGTGTCGCTGCCGCCTGGCCTGGCGCCCCGTGCTGAGAGCAACCACCCTTCTCCCGCCTTGTCTCCTGCAGGAACCCTGGGAGTGAGCTTGTCTTCCTGCAGCGTCCCTGGCTCCAGACCTACCTTCGAGCTCTCACCTGATGAGGTGGAGCTGGGCCTGGGTGAGTTGGGGGCCAGACATGTCCCAGCCATGCCTGCGCCTGGGCCTTGCCCGCATCTTCTGCTCTGGGAGCTGTCTTCTCTGCCCGCCCAGATCAGGGACCAAAGCAGTCTTAGTTGTTTTATTTTTTAAGTTTAAGTAATCTCTACACCCAACATGGGGATTGAACTCACAGCCCCAAGATCAAGACTGGCACGCTCTTCCGACAAAGCTAGCCAGGTGCCCTGGTCTTAATATTTTTAAGTGGGCACTTGAGGCCCTTCTGACCCAGCCTGCCTGGTCTCTTTACCTGCTTTACCATCCACTCCCAGGGCTCTGGCCACAGGGACTCTGCGCCACTGCCCTCCCTGTCTCTGTTCACACCATTTCTGGGCCCCTCCGCCCTGCCCAAAATCAGCAAAGGGAGGTCAGAGGCCACCCAGCTCCCTTCTCCCTCCCCCCCTGCTTCTGAAGAAGCCCTCAGGTGGTCTCGCCATGATTGCCTCTAGTTAAAGCTACTTAACTAGTTAGAAGTTAAGTAGTTAAGGTTCTAGCTGTCTCCACTACCCAGCCATAAGCTCCCAGGGAGCAGGGCTGTGTTTTTCATTATCCTGTCCGTTGCCCCCAATACCCCTCACATACACGGTGCCTAGCCTCGTGCTGAGCACTTAGTAAATCCTTGAGCAAAACGTGAGGAGCAAATCCGCAGGCCCTGTGTGGGTCCCCGGTGACCGAGTCTATCCACAGGGATCCACGGGGAAGCTGGCGTGCGCCGGATAAAGGTAAGAGGATTCTGTGGCCCAGGCTGGTGGTAGGCCCAGGCCTCCCAACGCGGCTCACTCCTGGCTCTTCCTTCTGACAGATGGCATCTGCCGATGAGATCGTGACACTCATGCTCGACCACATGACGAACTCTTCCAACGTGTCCCATGTGCCCGTGCAGTCAGGTGAGGGGCTGTCTCGCTGTCCCCCAGCCTCTCCTCCTACTCTGGGCAGGGGGCCTGGAGAGTCTCACGCAGGTGTCTGCCCGCAGGCTCCTCAGTGGTGCTCATGGTCAACAACCTGGGTGGCTTGTCATTCCTGGAACTGGGCATCGTAGCCGACGCGGCTGTCCGCTCTCTGGGTGAGCCCCGCACCGGAAGGGGACCTCCCCAACCCCTGGAGCTCCTTTCCCTGCAGCCCTTCAAAGCCAGACATAAGAAAAGCAGCCAAAATGGGGTGTTGAGATGGCCCAGAGCAGGGGCCGTACAGGCAGACGAGCCCAAGTCAGGCCGTGGCTCTGCCAGCTGATTGCTGGATGCCTTGAGCCTGTCTCCTTGTCTGTTAGGAGGGGGCAGTAGTAGTACCTGCCTTACAGGGTCGTTGTGAGAATCACGCGAGATTAAGCCAACAGAACACACCTAGCATAGGGTCTGGCAGCTGATGAGAACTCAGTAAAGGAGACTTGTAATTACGTATCTTCCCTATAGGGGGCACCTCCAGGGAATGTGGTGATTCGGGGCATCCCTGAGGGAATCTAGCCTTCTCCCGACTAACCTCAGGACTCTAGCTTCCAAAGTCCTTGTTTCTCTCTGTTTCTTGCCCTGGCGCTCTGAGGACAAGGGCCCGCTTTCCTCTCCTTCCCTCCCTTATGGACCTTGGCTCTGGTATTGCAGAGGGCCGCGGGGTGAAGATCGCCCGTGCCCTAGTGGGCACCTTCATGTCCGCCCTGGAGATGCCTGGCATTTCTCTCACCCTTCTGCTGGTGGATGAGCCTCTCCTGAAACTGATCGGTGAGACCTGGAAGCCGGGGTCATCCAAGCCTGGCCTCCTTGTGGCCAGAGGGAGCCCCCGGCACTTGGAGACGCCCCAGCAGGGACCATGACCTCTGTGGCTTCGCCAGCCTTTGACTCTTACTTGAGGAGCTGGTATTAGGATCCTCCCCCGGGACCTTCCACCCTTCCCTTGTACACAGCAGGCGCTCAGTACTTGCTGGTTGAGATGGAGGGAACCAGGCACAGGTGGGAAGTCCATGTCCCACTTGATCCCTGACCGGCTGACCTGTGTCTACAAGAGTCATCATGCTGTCCCTAGATGCTGAGACCACTGCATCGGCCTGGCCCAATGTGGCCAAGGTCTCTGTGACTGGGCGGAAGCGGAGCCGGGCGGCCCCTGCCGAGCCTCTGGAGGTTCCCGACACCACTGCTGCAGGAGGTACCCCGCCGTGCCATTAGGGAAGGTGGCCCAGGGAGTCGGCCTGAGCCCCGAGGGGTGTGGGGTAGACAAGGGATCTCTTACCCATGCCCCCCCACCCTGGTCAAGTTCAGTTGTGGAGGAACCAGGCGTACCTCTTCCCCACTGGCCTCCCTCTCCAGCCTCGGCCTCGCAGCAGGTGGCGCTTGTCCTGGAACGGGTGTGCGCCACCCTCCTGGGCCTGGAGGAACATCTGAACGCCCTGGATCGAGCTGCCGGTGACGGGGACTGTGGCACCACCCACAGTCGCGCTGCCAGAGGTGGGTGCCAGGCTCCCTCTAGGGGGGAGGGGCTGGTGTCCAACATTCACTATGAGATTTTGGCATTTCACGAACCAGAACAATTTTAAAAGCCCTGGGAGTGTTCACGTGGAAGGGCCAACTTTTATTTTACAGAGGTCATTCACAGAACCCAGCATCCCATTCCCTTGTTTTCTTAAGAAAAGTTTTTTCTAATGCTCCAAACGTGGAAAGGTTGTTACTGCAAAATAAAATGTAATCTTTTTTATAAGATGACGTATTTTAAACGTATTTACAGAAGTCAGCTCTAGGCCACCGTGGGGCTTGAACTCACAACCCCAAGATCAAGAGTCGCATGTTCTACTGAGCCAGCCAGGTGCCCCAGAATGTGATCTTTTATAGTGAACAATAACTTCAGGTTCAAGGGAAACTCATACGATTGTCCTTATTTTTCTCAGCTTACCCAGAATAATGAAAAGCTCTTGATTATCCAGCCAACACAGGCTGGATTCCGGCAAGAATTAGGCGCACTCCGGGCCTGGCACTGCTCTCGGTGCTCTGAATACAATAGTGAGCAAAGCAGATAAAACTCCCTGCCCTCGTGGCTTACGTGCGGGTCAGGGAGGCAAACAGCCAACGGGGGAATATCCGTGCGAGAGGGCGCAGTGCCAAGGGCCGAGGAGAAACAAGCAGGGGCGCGAGGCAGGGAACGTCAGGTCAAGGGTGTCGGGGCGTGCCTCACCTTCCGGGTGACTGCCCAGGTCCCTGTCAGTCCCCGTCTCCCGCCCCTCTGCAGACTGCACAGGGGACATAGACAGGGAGCTTTGGGAATCTCCCGAGGTCGGATTCCTTCCGCCTGGCAGCGAGGCCTGGGTGCTTGGTTGGGGCCCGAGCCTCTGAATTCGTCATCGTTTTTCTCTGTCTGCAGCCATCCAGGGGTGGCTGAAGGAGGGTCCGCCCCCTGGCAGCCCTGCCCAGCTACTCTCCAAACTGTCCCTCCTGCTCCTGGAGAAGATGGGAGGCTCCTCTGGGGCGGTGAGTGCTGGCAGCCCCTGGGACCGCAGGGCTGACGGAGGTGTCCCCGGGTGGCTGAGGCCCAGGTGCGCCCCATGTGCTCAGCGTGTTGGTCCCCCCCCAGCTCTACGGCCTCTTCCTGACCGCGGCGGCCCAGCCCCTCAAGGCCAAGACGGACCTGCCGGCTTGGTCTGCTGCCATGGAGGCCGGCCTGGAGGCCATGCAGAAGTGAGCCAGAGCCCCAGACCCGAGACCAGGGCGGGCTGGGGGCAGTGGGTGACGTCACCGCTCCCAGCCAGACCCTGTCCCCAGCCCTAGAGAGATCCCCTGCAGGGAGTCCCACTCATTCTTGTTCCCTGCCAGGTACGGGAAGGCTGCTCCAGGGGACAGGACTATGGTGTGTATTCAGCCCAGCCCTTCCCTCTCTTGAGTGTAGAGGCCCTAAAGGCTCCCCTCAGTGGCGGGGCCCATCCTCAGTCCCCCCTCCCTCACCCTGTCCAGCTGGATTCCCTGTGGGCAGCAGGACAAGAGCTCCAAGCCTGGAAGAGCCCAGGCGCCAGTCTGCTCCACGTTTTGACAAAAGCAGTCCAGGTGAGTGAGGCGGGACCCAGCCCCCCAGGAAGACAGGCTTGGAGCCACAAGGCTCCCATCTCTTTGTGACCCCGAGCAAGTTAATATCCTTCCTGTACCTGTTTCCTCCTCTAAACCGGAGAGGAGTTCCTGCCTCAGGGCTGCTGTGAGGCTAAAGAGAGATGTGCAGCCGCGGCACGGTGTCTAGGACGCCGCAAGCCCTCGGTAGGCGGTAGCTTCTCACCCTGCTAGACGTAGGTGAGAGGTGACCCCTCCACCCTGGTGACAGTACTCAGGGCGCTGACAGAGCTGGGCAGGAGGGTGCAGGGTCCATGGGAGGAAGAGGCCCGGTGGTTCATCCTTGACCTGCTGCCACATTCCCACTCAGAGTGCGGAGGCTGCGGCCGAGGCCACCAAGACTATGGAGGCCGGAGCCGGGAGAGCCAGTTACATCAGCTCTGCGCGGCTGGACCAGCCGGACCCTGGGGCAGTGGCCGCGGCCGCCATTCTCCGGGCCATCCTGGAGGCCCTGCAGGGCCCGGGCGCGTGAGCACCTCCCTGGGCCTCCGTGCCCCTCTCACCGCTGTGTGGAGGTGGCCACTGGCAGTTCCTCTTGTCTTCCAGCTGTCACCCTTCCTGTCCCCTTGTCCCCAGAACCTGTCCCAAGTTCGACAGGGAACTCTGTACCAACCTCCGGATTTCCTACAGAGACTGCAGGCCCACGGTGGGTCACATACCACTTTAGCACTGCCTTTTGCCTCCTCAGGGAGGAGGGATGCTGGGGTCGCCCTGCTCTGCCCCCAGCCACCTCGGGGCCTTGGCAATAGGCATTTTCCTTGGGTGGCAACATGGCCTTTAATCGGCCATGCTAATTTGGTTTTAAGGCTCCCTGTGAAAGACCTTCCAACCCTGACCCTGAGTCAATGTGAAAAACAAGCAAAAAAACAAAAAAAAAACAAAAACACACACACAGAAGCAAGAGCTCCTGCTTTTGCTGCTGAGGGAGCACTAAGGCCTCAGCCTCTGATTGAAATGATTGTGACCCAGGGCGCGTGGGTGGCTCAGTCAGTTAGGCATCCCGACTTCAGCTCAGGTTATGGCCTCATGGTTCATGAGTCCAAGCCCCACGTCGGGCTCTGTGCTGACAGCTCAGAGCCTGGAGCCTGCTTCGGATTCTGTGTCTCCATGTCTCTGTCCCTCCCTTGCTCACATTCTGTCTCTTTCTCTCAAAAATAAATAAACACAAAAAAAAGAAAAGAAATGATCACGACCCATCCCCTACTACCTGACACCCAAGGGCAGGGTCTACACAGCTGGGCTGGCTCCACTGGGATCCCATTCCTGTTCTCTCTCCAGCACACACACCACACCTCATACGTGTACTTTTCTCAGCACTAATGTATTCTCTGGGAATCCAATGGGCAAACGGGACACCATAAGAAACCACTATATTGTGTGTGTGTGTGTGTGTGTGTGTGTGTGTGTGTGTGTAACTTTTTTGAAGTCGCCATATGCTAAAGCTCAGCGGTAGGACAGAAGCTGCACCCAGGTCCCTAGGGCAATCCCCGATAGCACTGGGGCAGGCAGGAGGGGCTGCTGAGGCTGGCGCATGGTGGAGATGGTACAGCGCACGCCTGGCCCATGCTCGGTGCTGGGGAGCAGTTAAAGGCACGAGCGTGGACTCAACCACAACTAAATCCCGATCTGGCTTCCAGCGAGCTACATAAACTCAGGCCCACTATTTAGCCTCTTGGAATCTGTACAGTCAGAACAGTACCTATCTGACAGAGACGTGGACAGGGAGTGATATGAACTGAAGGTAAAGCCCCCAGCACAGCCCAGGTGCTCACTCACTGAGTTACTGCCATCACTAGTGTCTGTACCACATCCTTCCGGGTCATCTGCTCCACCACCAGGAGGGATCGGCAGCTGGTCACAGAGGGAAGGAGGCCCCTCCATCACTTACTTTGCCCAAAGTTGGCTGCAGGCTGCCTCAGTCCCTGGGCTTCTCTGTCCAGGGTTCCCCGTCCACCATGGGTCTGTTACCTCACGTCCCTCACCGCTAGGTATGATTATCAGTGTGCACAGGTGCACATACCCAGCAGCTGGGAAGGAGACTGGCATAAACACCTGGCCTGTGGATCCCAACTCTACCATTTCCTGGCTGAGGGACCTCAGACCAGTGACCAAGCCACTTACCCTTCCTGAGTTCCAGTTATAAAACAGGAAACATTTTCTTCCTTGTGAGATAACCGAGTATGCAGAAGCTTTTCATCATTAAGGCCATCGGGACATATCACGAGTCACATGCCATTCCAGGAGGGCAGTCCTGAGATCTTTGGCGCCTTTTGATGTGCTCCTCCCCAGCCTCACGGTCAGAACTGTCCTGAGGCTTTTACAAGTTTCCCAGAGCTCATTTTACCACAATGTGATTACAGTAGAGAAGGCTTTGATTCTTTAAAACACGATAAATGGAAACCGAGCTGCATGAACAAGTCACAGACCCACCCACGCGGAAAGAGGGGGCGCTGGGCACATGACCGAGGTGCCTGGCAGTCATCCTGGGGGCTTCAAAGGTTCCATCCCCTCAGGAAGTCTAGTCACAATCCTGCCGACAGCGGGCCACGTGGGGTTGGGGTGGGTGGTCCGCCTCCTTGCCACCTGCCTGGGGTAAGTGCCGCTGGTCACTGAACAGGGCGGCAGGTGCTGGGTCCCGGCAGGGCTCATCTGAAGAGGGTGGGAAAAGCCACAGCGCCATCAAGATTCCCCGGTCCCATCCCCCCAATGCCCCCCAGCTGCTCGCCCTCTGGCATAACATGAGACTGGGTTTGGCCAAGCAAGGAGACACTGAGGGGGCAAAAAGCCACTCTGGTACTCAGCAGGGAGCGCCTTGGAAAGTGGCCATGGCCCCAGGGCTCTGCGGGGCACAATGCACCACAACCTTGGCTTGTAGCATGAGGAGCTGGGCAGAGTGAAAATCAGCTGGGCAGGGCTGTGCCAAGTGAGCGAGGCTGAGCCTGCCCGGGGCCAGGCAGAGAGGCCCCGATCTGGGGAGGAGGCGCTCCTGGGGCTCCTCCCTACTGGGACAGCCGGTGACATGCGGTCCTTGGGAGAGCAGGCCATCAGGGTTCCTGGGGCTGCACGACACTGACGGGCATGTAAGTCCCAGGGAAAGGCCAGGGTCTAGGCCACGGCTGTAGCAGCAGCAAGAGGCGGAGCCACACGGTCACAGTGCAGGCGACATGGAGCGCGAAACAGAACAGCAAAGAGCAGTCAGCTCCTCGGCTTCTCCGTCGAAGTTCTCCTTCCGTCACCTTCCATCTTCTCCATTCCAACCTCATGTCTGGGTGGGCCAGATGGAGGGAGCGGCAGATGCCACCTGCCCGATGGTTGGGGTGGCCCAAATAAAATGCACACCTTCGGGGGAAAGCTGCCCGACACCGTTACCTCCCTCACTTGTCACATACAGGTTGTGCCCGCGTCCTGGCTTACGTAAGCTGCAGAGATTCCTACCGGATCCTTACGGGCCTGAAGGGGAAATCACCTTGACTTCACAGAGAGCAGGGGCAGCGTGAGCGGCTGGGGCAGCGTGTGCGGAGAGCCCGAGAAGGCGATGCCAGGAAGGGGTACAGAAGCCACCAAGCAGAGCAGGAGGGCAGCAGCTTGGTGGGGTGAGCAGGCCCCATACGGAGGCAAGGAGAGGTCTGGGCCCAAAGGAAGTCTATTGCCGAAACCAGAGAGGAGCCCCTGGCAGAGAAGAGCTTCTGAGGGGAACACCTCCGCCTGCTGATGGGAAACACCTCCGCCCGCTCGTGGGTGCCCTTCCCGCTTCACTCTCCGTCACGCAACAGGGGCTGAAATGACAAGCAGAGACACAGGGGTTAATGGCTGGAGACCACAACAGCCCCCGGCTGGCCAGAGTCACGCCTGGCCTGAGCGGTTCAGACAGACCCCCAACCCGCAAGGTGGTCCCCGCCCAAGCCACCACATCTCTCAGGGAAGCACCAAAGTCCCTCAGCCCGATGCACACCCCGTCTCACCACATCCCTCAGGGGGAAACCTGTCAGCCAGAGCCTGCGTGCTAAGCTCCCGCCCCCAACACTACCCCCAAGGCTGGAAGAATGGGAATTCCGACGCCCTCGCGTCATGCTCCACCCCCTCCTTGGGGGACAGAAGGCCACAATTTCCCCTCATGAAACCACAGGAGTTCGGGGAAGGGTGTAACCGTCTGTCCTCTCCCAAGGGACAGGCCCCGGGCACCCTTGAGCCTGAGCAGCTCCATTTGCCACCCTGGCTGGGATGTGCTGCTTGGACGCAGTGCACCCCCCCTCCCCAAGCCAACCCAACCCCACCGTCAGCCCATCTGGTTTCCCATCATGTTACTGAGGGGGCTTCCTGGCAAGGCCCAGGCCCGTCTCAGGTGACCCTTCTCTGGGCCTGGCCCTACCCCTCACCTAGAATGGAAGACCAGGACCCCATACCTGTCCTTCACTCAGGATCCCTGGCTCTGGGCGTTTCCAAGATGAAACCAGCAGGATATAGAGCACCAGGAGCCCAAAGACCACCACCAGCATCCCAGTGCTGTTGGCAAAGATAGCTTCACTAGGCAGACTGGAGTATGGCTGCGTGTCATTGTTCCTGAAGAGGAGAAAAACCACTGTGGGCCCTCGAGAGACTTTCCACCTGTTTGCCCAGTGGTGGACTCAGTATCCTTAACAGATGGGGAGAAAAGCTTCCAAGGACCATCTGTGACCCTGAACGTTAACATAGTTTCTCAGTCCCTGCCACCACAACGAATATCTGCAGAATGCTTTTTACCTATGAGGAAACTGAAGCTCAAAAAGGTGGGCTTGGGGAGGCTGGGTGACTCAGTCAGTTAAGCATCCGACTTTGGCTCAGGTCATGATCTCACGGTTTGTGAGTTCAAACCCCGAGTCAGGCTCTGCTGACAGCTCCGAGCCTGGAGCCTGCTTCGGATTCTGTGTCTCCCTCTCTCTTCTCTTTGCCCCTCCCTCACTCATGCTCTGTCTCTCTCTCTTTCTCAAAAAAAAATTTTTTTTAATTTTTTTTAATAAATACATAAAAGATGGGCTTGCCCATAGTCATATACCTAGTAAATGGCATAACCCAGACCTAAACCCCAGTTTGACCTCGTATCTTACTTGCTTTTCACTACCCACCCCCCTGCCTTAAAATAATGGGGGATGGTAGTGGTGAGGCAGGAGGTTGTAATCCTTTTTTTTTTTAAATGTTTTTTTTATTTATTTCTAGGAGAGAGAGAGAGAGAGACAGCGCGAGCAGGGGAGGGTCAGAGAGAAGGAGTCACAGACTGAAACAGGCTCCAGGCTCTGAGCTGGCAGTCAGCACAGAGCCCGACGCGGGGCTCGAACCCACGAACCGCGAGATCATGACCTAAGCGAAAGCCGGACGCTTAACCGACTAAGCCACCCAGGCGCCCCAGGAGGTTGTAATCTTAACCCCCAGCTCTGCCACTTTCAGACTGTGTGCCCTTAAGTAAGTTCCTTAACTTCTCTGTGCCTCAGCTCCCTTATTTGTAAGTGGCAATGACAGCAGTATCCCTGTCATAAATTGATTAGAAGATTAAATTTAAGGTGCTTAGAATCGCTTCTGACACACAGTAGGTGCAAAGTTAATTTGATGGGAGATAAATTTTTGCTGACCAGTTTACCAATCTCAACCTAAAGATTCCATGACCTTCCAGATCAAAAACGAGCCCAACTCCAGAGGCTCCCCACCCTTGAGGCCCTGTGATCACAGGGTGCATCTCTGGAAGATGCTACACCTCCCCCTCCCCATTAGGGTTGGGGGCCCCATCCCACTCACAAACTGAAGAAAAGCTTCTCATTAATGCCAGAAATGACTGATGCGACAGAGAGAGAGAGGATGATGGCCCCAAAGAAGACGTGGATGGGTTTAAGGAGGCCGCGCAGCCACACAGGCACCCAGGGCAGCAGGAAGACGACAAAGCCCAGGAACCACTGCGGACACAAGGAGGTACCGGGCTGCACCGTCCTGTTCTGGAAGGTGCAGCAGGCCATCCCGCTCACCAGCGCCCCCGACCCCACAGCGGCCCCTCACCCTTCTTTCCCAGCTCAAACCTCCCACCGGCCACCACACCAAGCTCCCGCACTGGGGTTGGTTTCTTAGCCAAGCCAGAATGTTCCGCAAAATGCTTAGCTAGAAGCCCAGTCTCCCAAAAGTCCAGCTGTCCTGGTAACGTCCCTGCTGCCTCCCGGTCCTGCCCATAAACCTCGCCTGTGCGGGGCTGGTGTCAGATGCAGAAACCACTTCCAGAATTGCTTCTGGTTCACAGAAGGGCGGGGAGTAGGGAAGGTGGAAAAGGCCACAGACCACATCAGCGTGGCGTGTGCCATGAGGACGTTAGGACCACGGAGGGGATGGCGGGACGGGCATGGGAACCACCAGTCTCCTCCGGCCACTCAGGCGGCCAGTTCTATGGGATGTTCCCTACAGGGCCATCGCCGCGCAACAGCCAGAGAACATTCGGTGCGGAGGCCCAGCCGGGGCCCACGGCCACCATCCACGAGTGGGAACCCAAAGCAGAGGACCCACCTGGCAGGCGAAAAGAAAGACGGTGACGATGCCTAGCCAGCTGTGCAGGGAGTAGAGGTTGGTGGTTCTTCTATGGCTGTGAAACTGAAAGACGACGACCAGCCCCAGCACGGTCAGGACGAAGGCCAGCAGGTGCAGGACCGCGTGGCCGATCTTCCACGGCAGCTTGGGCCCCAGCCACGACCGCGGCAGGCGGTACACCAGCGACGCTGCAGGAGAGAGCATCCCAGGGCGCGGCCTCTGCCCCTCGGCTCCCCCATCGCGTCAGGGGAATCGACCTGGCAACGTCCCTCACGGCCTCCCAACCCGAGAGGAAGGAAATGCTAGCACATCGGCGCCCACTCCTCGGCACCTCATATGGTTTGGGCCATGAAGGGGGCAAAGGGAGAAAGAACAGTGATAAACGGGAGGAGCGGGTTTCTCGGACATTACAGAACAAAAGCCCTCGTGCACAGTTCTGCGGGTGAAAAAGCAATGTCACTTTCCTTAGTTCTTTGAACTGAATTCTCACAACCGCAGTCAGCTGTCACAAACCCAGGCGTTTAGTCAGGTTAGGCTGACCGAGGTCCATAACCCGGCTCTGCCTCTCAGCTGGGTGGCATCTTGTTTCTAAATCTCAGTTTTCTCATCTGTAAAATGGGGATAGCGGCAGAGCCCACCTCACAGGCTTCTTGTAAGAACAAAACGGGATGAGGTTATCTGAAGTACACGGGATAAGCTGCTATGATCGTCATCACTGTTCCCATTTTGCAGGGGGAGAAAGTGAGGCTCGTCTGGGCCCAAGGCCCAGCTCTGGATGCACTAACATGGGCCGGAGAAGCAGCTTCCTCATGGAAGGACCTGTGTCAGGAGAGGCTTCAGTCTCCTGCTCCCTAAAACAGAGTGTTGGCAAAACTACGGCCCAGCGGCCAAATCCAGCCTGCCATGCATTCTGGTAAGTGGCTCTATTGGGACACGGTCACGGTTGTGTTTTCATGGGATCCGTGGCTGCTCCCAATACAAAAATACAGATGGGGAGTCGCAACATACATCATAGAGCCGGCAAAGTCTGGAACATTCACTATCCAGCCCTTTACAAAAAACAGGTGCCAACCCTTGCCCCAGAGCGTCTGTGAATCTATGCTTTTCAGATGCCCCCATCCTCACTACTACTTCCTGCAAATGACACCCAGGCCCACAGACAGCCCAGCCTCCCTCACTCTCATGGCCGCAAAGCCGGCAGTGATAAAGGCCAGCCCTGCCCCAGCCAGGTCGGGGTCAGAGTACACCTCCCGGGACCGCGCACTCACCAGCACTGTAGATCACCACAGAGCCAGCGACCATGAACACGGGGTGATAGTTGAACATGAGGATGGAGCCGTCCCAGGCAAAGCCACCGTGCCACAGCTGCATCCAGTAAACAGTGAGAATGATGCACATCACGCCCAGGAGCGACAGGGCATAGGAGGACAAGTAGAACCACCCGATGGCCATTCTGATGAGCCGCCCCGGAAGCAGCAGAAGGCACGCGTCCCTGCCGGCTCTGCTGACTGGAGCACACTCCACACACCAGCTAAAGGAAGGAACACCGAGCTCGCTCTGGCCCCACGGGTGGACGTTTCTCACTTCAGATCTCCTGCCACCAGCCTGGGCATTGCCCCGTGAGGCCTGATCTCTGGTTACGCACAGGGAGGCCGGCCCCCGCCCCAGCACCCACCCGCACACGGTACAGCCGGCTCGGGCCTGCGGCCAGCTCTGGAGGTGGGCCTCCTCTGCCGGGGCCGGGTGTCATGGCTCTGGGCCCACAGCCCTGGCACTGGTCTCCTTCCACAGGCCAAGAGGTAAAGAATCCACCCCACCCTTTCCCCACCCCCCACAGAAAATTAGGGATGGGAATCAAAATCCAGGCTAGATCATACAAACGCCTAGGCCCTCAGTTCCAACAGAAGGAGGCAAAACCATAATCTGCAAGGAGCAGACACACTAGTATCAGGAAGAAGGAAGAGAGTCCTTCTACAGAAAAGTTCTTCCCCAGATGGTGAACTCCGGGGGGGGCTATTCCTCCCTTTGGGGAAGTAAGATCAGCCTGTTGCTCTGGAACTCTCACACTCCCCACGTGCAACTGGACAACAGGTCTCAGGTGTCCCTGGGCCTGAGACTTCTGCTTTCTCTTCCTCCACGGAAAGTTCAGAGGAGGAAGCACAAATTCATGGTCTAGAAAGCCAGAGTTTACTTTTAGCTTTCCCTGTGTACCTGATAAACTCAGAAACCAACTTGGGTTTCAGACAAATGCCTCACACCAGGCAGGTGGGCGTGAGGTTTGACGGACAGACCCACAAAGCCAAGGGGCCGTCTCTGCTTTCCGCTAACTGCATGTGTAGGTGGCACAGACCCTGCTCTCAAGGCGGTCACCCTGTCCCGTGGACTCACACTGAGAAGGCGCCACTATGACATGCTGCAGTTCAGATCCCTCAGTCTGAAGCCACTAACAGAGAGGAAAGGAAGTCCCTGAAACAGGAAAGAACTCCCAAGGAGATAAAACATTGAATTTCCTCACCTTGGGAATTACTGGTAGGCTGACAGAGCGGGGGCGTCGGCTCCGAGCCTTATGAAGTAAGGCACCTGGGGCAAATCACTTAGCATTTGTCGGACTCGGTCTTCTCATCTGAAAAAAGGCACAGTAACAAGAATAGAACGTACTGAGTAAAACCCATGAACACAGGATCCCATTTGCTCCTCTTGACAACCCTGTGAGAGGGCCTCACCCCCATTTGACAGATGAGGAAACCAAGGCTCAGAAAGATTTGGGACGTCTGGGTGGCAAGGTTGGTTAGGCATCCGACTCAATTTCGGCTCAGGTCACAATCTCAGTTTCGTGAGTTCAAGCCCCACGGCAGGCTCTGCGCCGACAGTGTAGACCTTGCTTGGGATTCGCCCAGTCTCTCTGCCCCTCCCCTGCTTGTGCTGTCTTGGTTTCTCTCAAAATAAATAAATAACACTTAAAGAAAAAAAGATTAAATACCAGCATTAGGAACCAGTAAACGGGTATGAAGTTTCAAATCCTTGTCTGTTTGGCTTCAAGGCCCCTGTTTTCTCTTTGACCGTAGATTGTCAGAAGGTCAAGTGAGAAAATGTCCATAAGGACACCGTGAGAGCAAAATATTATGCTTTTCTTGATGTCGTCACAGTAGGTCATACCAGCTACTAACTAAAGCCTGAAGCTCATGGTCCCTGTACCTGCCCAGGCCTCTCAGTGGCCCCGACAGCATGTCATGCCAGTTCTCTCCATGACAGGTGCCCACCTAACCAGGAAAAGACACCGAGCTCTCCCAATGTGATCCACATTGGCAGTAATCACTGAGAAAGTTAGATCCGAGGGCTGGGGGAAAACCAAGCTTGCATAAGGCTGGATGGAGAAAATAATGCCACCGTCTTCCTAAAAGTTTCCTAACTCAACTACTGAGCTCAGAGATTTGCGGCCCAGCCTCAGAGGCGTCCCCTTAGTCCCCGTTAAGAGCAGAGGAAGTTTCGGGTCACCAGATGTTCAGTCACCCTCCAGTGAAGTCAGCATAAAGCACTCAGTCAGCAGGCTCCATCCATCAGACAGTATCTCTCATGACTTTCTTTTCCTTTGAAGAAGAAAAAAAACAAAAGTGAATATAATCCAAAAGAGACTGTATCCACCCCCCTAGAAGAGTCCTGGGTTACTGCTCTGGGACAGACTTAGAATACCCGACGGGCACACTTTCCTGACCCAGGGCTGCAATATTATACTGCTCACAGTACCCAGGGGAGCCCTTCCTCTGCCCGAGAGTACAAAAACAGAAAAAAAAAAAAAAGAACACAGTGAAAACTGCCACCCAAATACTGAGAATATTCTCTCATTTATTCCAAGAAAGTAGGTTTGTGCTACAACTTCAGGGTGTGCTCGCCGTTGTTTGGTCTCAGATTCTGCCCATTCTAAAGCAGAAATCCCCACACTCTTCTATAAAGGTCCAGGATGGTAAACATTTTAGGCTTTGCAGGCCGTGCAGTCTCTGTCACCACTGTCATCACCTCTTCTGATGTAGTGCAAAAGCAGTCATAGATAATACCTTCACAAATAAACACGGCTACATTCCCAAAAAGCTTTATTTGTGGGCAAATTTCAGGTTCATATCATTTTTACAGATCGCAAAATATTATCCCTTTCGTTTGTTAGTTGTTTAAAAATGGGAAAAACCATGGGGCACCTGAGTGGCTCATTCAGTTAAGTATCCTGACTTAATTTCGGCTCAGGTCACGATCTCACAGTTTCGTGCATTCAGGGTCCACATTGGGATCCCTGTGACAGCACAGAGCCTGCTTGGGATTCCTCTCTCTCTCAAAACAAACTTTAATTAAAAAAAAAAAAAGGCCATGCAGGTGTTGGCCTGTAAGGTACAAGTTTGTGGACCATGATCTAAGAAATGTACTCTCCAACCTAATACTTTCCTCAGTCCCTTGACAAAAAGGATTCTCCCTGGCTGCATCAGGTCCTGGGGTAGGAAATGCATAAGTTTCCATTCAGTCCTTCATCTTAAGAAAAGGTTCTATTCCAAACTCTTACAATATAACTTTTATAATTTAGAACTACAAGCAGATGAAGGAATAGAAAGTTAATTTGTTGCGCCTGCTTCCAGATGAATGGTGGGGGATTTAGGAATCCTGAGAATCGTTTTTTTTTAATGCTTTATTTATTTCTGAGAGGGCGGGGAGAGGCAGTGTGAGCAGGGGAGGGTCAGAGAGAGAGGGAGACACAGAATCTGAAGCAGGCTCCAAGCTCTGAGCTAGCTGTCAGGAACCCACGAACCAGGAGATCATGCCCTGAGCCGAGGTCGGACGCTCAACCGACTGAGCCACCCAGGTGCCCCAGGAATACTGAGAATCAGACTTCGGGTTCAGGTCCTAACCTTTTCTCTTACTGATCAAAACCACTGGGACCCAAAGAAAGAAAGGCACTTGGCCAAGGTGAGTGGCAGAGTTGGTACAGGAACCCAGGTTCCCTTCCCCTCAGCTCCAAGAACTCCTCACTTCCAAACGTAGCTTCTGTAAAATCGGGGCTCAGGAGTGAGGACCCCTTAATTCCAGCCAGGAGGTAGATAAGCAAGGTGCTCCTTAGCACCACAGTGATTACAGACCCGCCCTTCTGGACTGCTCCCTTTTGGCTCAGGTGTCCGGAGACCCGCTCCAGGAATCCCTGACTCTTCTGCGGGGCCGAAGGGCGGCTGTCGGTCCTAGCTAACCTTCGGTGAAAATTATGGCGAGGGGCTGCGCCTGCTGACAGCGACTTCCGAAGAGCTTTCGTGCCTGAGCAACCACACCTGTAGAAGGAAGGGCAAGGACAAAGGTGTCCCCTACAAAAAAGCTGAGCCCGAGCGAGGTTGTAGCGACAGCACGAAGCGAAGTAGCAGCGGAGCCAGCTCTCGAACCCAGATCCCTGAACTCCCCACCCGAGCTCTTTCTCACCCCCGAACCTCGGAGAGTCGCAGGGGTCTCCGAGGCACGCCTCTCGCCACCCGGCGCCGCAGCTACCAGGACTCCGGGCAGACGGAATCAGGGACTTTCTGAGATGCACCCACCCACCGGGTACCGCCACCCAGAGTTAAAAGAGCCGGGCTGCCTCCTTCTCTTATAGGCTCCCGGCACTTCCGGTCGCGCGCGCGGCCGCCTGGGAAATGAAGTCCGGAGTTGTGGACTCAACTCCAGCTCTTCCGCGGGCGTTTCTTCCCTAAGGAGTGCCGCCCCGGCTCCGCCCTGCCCCTCCCCTGCCCCCATCTCGTGTTCGGGGGGACGCGAAGCCTGTCGCCTGGGGTTGGGTCTCAGCAAGGCCGCGGAACAGTGACTGGGAGGGTCAGGGGCTGGGCGCGGCAACGCCGGGAAGGAGGCAGAGGAGCGGGGCCAGGAAAGCGGGGGCCCAAACATGACGGCCAAGTTGGCCGGAGCGCGCGGAGGGAAAGTCGGCGACCCGCCGACAGCTCCGCGCACACAGAGCGCGCGGCCGCCATCTACTTCCGGTATTTAAAACCGGTTCCCGGAAGCCAGGCCGGCGTCCCCATGACAACCGACGTTGGGTCTCTGAGGTGAGCGTGCTTGAGGAGTGGGGAAAGTGAGCAGAGTCGGAGTTTCTGTTGTCTCTGTTGGCTTTGGGTGTTTCGCCAAGGCAGCCCCATGTTGACGTGAATTGGGAAGGGTGAGGAAAACTGCCCTGGGTCAGAGGGAACGCGGCACGGAGCGGGGGACAGACCGAAGACGACTTCGTTCTGTCGCGCATCACTGCTGCCCTACAGCGGAGGGCATCCTTGCTGTAGAGTTGGCGGTGGGCGTTTCTGGGTCACGGATCCTCACGACCGCCCTCCGTGGTGGCCCGTGAAGCCCTAGCTTAGAGCGCGGGGCTTTGGTGTCACCGCTCGTCGTGACCCCCGGCTCTGCTCACTTGCTACAGGGAGGAATGACTTGAACCCTGACCCTGTATTCTTGCCTGTAGAACGGGGAGGGGGGGTGTCATTCATCACCACTTTGCAGAGCAGTTGGGAAGATTAAAGGAAATTATCCTGGTTGACGGGGTTGTCGTGGCGCGGTGGGGGTGGGGAGGGCGTGTAACTATCAATATTATTTGACGAATAAGGAAACGGCTCAGTGNCAGAGCCGCTGTATAATATGGGGATTATATTCATAATAACTGGCTGCTTCTCAGGACGGGTGTGTAAGTCAGTTAATATAGAGTTTGTAAGTTATAAAACATTTTACAGATGTTAATTTTTTTAAAGTTTTTTAAAACTATTTAGTTTTGAGAGAGCAAGAGAGAGCAACACAGAATCCGAAGCAGGCTCCAGGCTGTGAGCCAGAGCTGGGGGGGACGAGGGGGGGGGCTCAAACCCAGATCTGTGAGATCATGACCTGAGCTGAACTCAGACACTCAACCGACTGAGCCACCCACGTGCCCTGATTTACAGATGTTAAGTTCACTCTCTTACACTTGGCAGCATTTTGAAATTTATCTATAGATTTCACCCAGCTGGAGGGGTCACAGGACACCTCGGGCCTTGGAATGTACCTTCCCTGGTGCCACCATGTTGCTACCACCTGAAACATAAAAGTTTTGCAGGAGAGCACTGTTTTCTCTCTGATTCTTCTGCCCGCACCGCTTCCCCTCTCCTGTGCCAACATCTTTCCCGCCTGGTGACGTATCTGCTGATCTGTTACGTCAGAGGCAGCTTTGGACAGTAGCTAAGAACACAGACTCTGGACCCAGGCCACCTGATTCCGAATCCCAGCTCTGCCACTGCTACTAGCTTTGTGACCTTGGACAAATTATTTTACCTCTCTGAGCCTCAAGTGTCCTATCTGTAAAACGGATGGAGTAATAATAGTGTGTCTTCTACTTCGTGGGGTTATTGTGAGATTTAAGCAATCTTAGTGCTTAGGATAGTCCCTGGCAGGGGTGCCTGGCTGGCTCAGTTGGTGGAGCATGGGACTCTTGATACTGGGGTCGTGAGTTTGAGCCCCACACAAAATAAACAGTCCTTAGATGTTGCAAGTGATATATAAAGGTTTGCTGCTTCACTTGGTATTAGAATTAATGTTACTACACGGCTGGACAGTCACTCTTTGTAGACCCCAGGATTCCTCGGAACTCCGAGGTAGAAAGGGTTCTATGTTGGGGCACCTGGCTGGCCCAGTCCGAGGAGCATGTGACTCTTGGTTTCAGGGCTGTGAATTCGAGCCCCATATTGGATGTAGAGATTACTTACAGCAAATAAGCAAATTCAAACTTAGGAAGGAAGGAAGGAAGCAGAGAGGGAGGGAAGGAGCTCTGCGTTTAGAAGCTTCCAGGCATGGAGAAAGTTTGAGGGTGAGGGTCCCTAAAAGGAGCAACTAGTGGGTGTGGTGGTGGTGGTTTCAGTCACTCATGTGTCCCAAGCACCTGGAATGCTGCCTGGGACACAGTAGGTCCTCAGTGTATATTTATTTTATTAATGAATTTCTAACCCCCTCCCCCTCCCCCAACAGGCCCTGGTCTCAGAGCCCGGGAAACAGCTCTGATTCTGAGGAACTAGTGCTCCCCCCTCAGTGCTGGGGACAAAGCCAGGAGCCGGCTCCCGGATCACTGTGGGATGTGCCCCGCGGGGCCCAGTAAAGCAGAAGGAAGATGCTGCAGACCAGTAACTACAGCCTGGTGCTGTCCTTGCAGTTCCTGCTACTGTCCTATGACCTCTTTGTCAATTCCTTCTCGGAGCTGCTCCGGATGGCCCCCGTCATCCAGCTGGTGCTCTTCATGTGAGTTCAGGGGGTGGGGCTGGACGGCTGGACCCAAGCAGCTAGGAGGGCCCCGACGGCTGTGATTGAGCATTTTAAAGTTACTGACGGGAAAATAACACATCTTGGGTATGCCACGGTCCCGTCCTTCTGTCCTTCTACCAGGAGTTCGGGGGTTCAGGGGGCAGTCAGAGGGTCTGGCCGCCGACCCTGTCATTTTCTTCCTCTGTGGGTTGAAACCTTACAGCACCATAACAGAGGGTTACAAAATGGCAGGTTAAAAGGGTAATCGTATCAATCCATATATATGGGATGGAAGTGGTTGGCATTTTTCCCACACAGTGATTTATAGACTCCGTGTGGCAAGTTCTCAACAGAAAACTAGTCTCTGGCTCGGTCTTCCTTCATTCCATGAGTATCCGTCAGCCTGGCAGATGGTGTTCTAGCCGCAGCGGTAAACCTGACAATTTCCTGCTCTTCCAGGGCTTCCATTCTAGCGGAGAGGGATGGTGAACAGTATTTTAAAAGATAATTTTATATGGTAATAAATATTATACACTGGCTGTAAAGTAGGTGGGGGTGGGGAGGGGAGGGCTCCTCTAGGCGGTGGGGTAAAGCAGAGTGTTTCTGAAGAGGGGACACCTGAACTGAGACCTGAACGGCACTAAGGCAATGTCCGTGCAGAGATCGGGGAAAAGGGGTCGTTGGCATCTTGCTAGATGGAAGTGCCTGACGGGACCAGGTTACACGACAGGCGGAGGGAAGAAACCGGCTTCCCTTCCCCAGGGTCCAGCAGTGAAGAGCGTCAGGGCAGGAAAGCCTCATCTGTGGACTGAGCTCCAGTGACGGGGCCGGCCAGCAGTTTTAGTCCCATGTATTTGGGACCCAAGGCCCGTGCCACCTCTGGGGGGTTTCCGGAGGTCCAGACCACAGGGAAGGCCAGACTTCATAGTGTCCCGAGGACATAGGGCCAGCTCTCAGGTCACCCCACAGGCCTCCATCTGGCTGTGCTTTGTTTTGTGTCTGCAGCATCCAGGACATCGCCATCCTCTTCAACATCATCATCGTTTTCCTCATGTTCTTCAACACCTTCGTCTTCCAGGCTGGCTTGGTCAGCCTCTTGTTCCATAAGTTCAAAGGGACCATCATCCTCACAGCGGTGTACTTCGCCCTCAGCATCTCCTTTCACGTCTGGGTCATGGTAAGAGTGGAGCTCGGAGTTCCTGAGTCCCTAAGGGGCTTGAACAGCTTTGTCTCAAGGAAACCAGCGTCATTCTTTCACATCTCGCAGGACCCTGGGTGGGAAACAGGTGAAATGAGTGTGGTCCCACCTGGGGCTGGGCAGGTGACAGTTGCACAAGGCACCTCTGCCCAACCCTTTATGTTAAAGGACTGCCTTATCCTGGAGTCAGGGGCCACTTCTGGAATATTCAGTTCACCTTTACTCCAAACAGTCCTGCCAGAGCTAAAACAGGAAGTCGAGTCTGTTTCATCAGTAGCCATTTGGCGGGTGGGTGTCAATACAGGGAATTCTTAGGCATTGGTGTCCCGTGGGAAATGGCCAGGCCAAGAGTGCCCCTTGCCCTTCAGTGCTTCGTGACCTCTGCCGTGTCCCCGTCACTTACACCAGAAGAACCCTTCTCCAGGGTGCCTCCCTTTAGTTCTCACAGCCTCAGAGCAAATGAATGCCAGGTTTGGTGGTTTCAGATTCCTCCTGCTTCCTGAAAGGTTCCCTCTGTTTGGGTAAAGCCTGTGCTTCTCATGCACTCACTTTGATGGAACGCATTAAACCTCCAGGTTCTCTAGTTATTTCTCTACTAAAGCTGCCGCCTTAGACTGAGGCTTCTGGTAAGTTCCCCTTCTTATTCTATGGAAAGAAGTAGCACTCACAGGAAAGAAAGAGCAATGCCCAAGTCTCTAGGTGCTTCCTGAAGAAGATGGTCTCTGCTCTCGTTCCTGGGGCCAAAATAGGTCCTGGCTTTGTACTGTAAAGCTGTTAATCTGATTAAACCCCGACTGCACTAAGCCTTTATCTGACAGGAAATGAGCCTGAGCCTGAGATCTTCAATGACCAACCTGAACTCCTTCCTGAGATAATGCGTAGTACTTCTCCGTGGAAAAGGCTATGGAATGGAAGGAAATAAATAGCTTGGTTCAAACTTCCTCCTTCAGGGTTAAAAGGATCTTTCCTTTGAAGCAGAAAAGGGAATTTGAAGCTCCTTTGAGAAACAACTGCTTGGGGTTGTGAGGAGAAAGGAGGGGGAGATTAGCCTGATTTAAAACCACGCAGCATTTCTGCAGCTAGCCACGTGGAGAAGCTAACCTTTCCCTGTGTACTTCTGTCTCCTGCAGAACTTACGCTGGAAGAATTCTAACCGCTTTGTCTGGACGGACGGACTTCAAACCCTGTTTGTATTCCAGAGACTGGGTAAGGACCAGAGCAGCCTCAGGCGTCACCTCGGTACCCCCACCCCCACCCCCCGCCCGTGGCTCAGGCCACTAAAGCCCTTGAGCCTCTCTTCCCAGGCCAGCTCCCCCAGCATGGGATGAGTGGAAGGGCCGTGGCCAGAACAGGAGAGGTGGTGGCCCACTGCCCTTGCTGGGAGTCCCTGGGAGGCGGTGAGGCAGGGCCCCTCCGCCTTGCTGGGTTTGGTTCTTAGCCTGGAACGTGCACTCAGGAGCATCCCCGAAGCTCCTTCTCGCCTTGCCCGCAGTGGCTGTGTTGTACTGTTACTTCTACAAACGCACCGCCGTGAGACTGGGCGATCCTCGCTTCTACCAGGACTCGTTATGGCTGCGCAAGGAGTTCACGCAAGTGCAGAGGTGACCGCTTCTCGTCTCTCTGATGGATGCCTTTCCTTCCTGACAGAGGCTGCGTCTGTGCGTCTGTGGGGTGGGAGCTGGCCCTGTGCACGGGAAGCAGCCTGGCCTTCCTAGGACAGGCGCCGGCCACTCGTGTTCACCAGGCAGGAAGGAGGCTCTTCCCTCCTGCACTCGGAAGTGTTTCCCAGTACAGATCCCAGCACGCAACCCTCCCTGGCCTCCTGCCTCCATCCCCTCTGCCTTTTCTGCCCTCGGCCCCTCTCTTCCTCACGGAAGGCTGTGGGGCTTTCTCCTTGGCGAGCTGTCACTTCACCAGGTACAGGAGGGGCTCCTGACGCCTACCTTCTTTGCCCCGAACACTAGTGACTGACTGAAGGATGCAAAGAGCGTCATTTCTGAGCTCCTGACTGACCACACTGTAGATGTTCAGATTTTATACCCCAGGCGGTTTTTCTTTTTTTTTTTTTTTTTTTACATTTTATAAATAGGAAATAAATTGAATTCTTTTTCCATAAAGGCTGGAGTCTGTCTGGCTCGATCTCCTCACAGATAAGAGGCATGTCATGTCCTAGCCTAGCATCTTCTTGACCCAGTGGGCAGCTTGAGCCACGGAACAAATACAGATAGTTATTGAGTGCCCTTATGAGTGCAAGCTATTTTGGTAGGAATTCAAGATGTAATCTGATGCCCCACCCCGACGCTTACAGGAGTTCCAGACTTCTCTACTTTATCAGACTCTCCCTGCCATTAGGACCCTAAACTGCTCTCAGAAGAATAAAACCATTCCTTAGCCTGTTTTGGCAAAAGAAAAATTTTAAACTCACGTGCCCATAGTATCAGTTTTTTATGTCGGAATAACGCGTGACACACATACCACCAAACTTCAGCGGCACTGCCCAGTGAACAGTCACAGGGCTTTGGGGTCTTGGGGTTCAGCTGCCCCGGCCGGTTCGGGTGACATCTGCTGGGCTTGCTCACGGGTTGCGGTCAGCTGCAGGTCAGCCAGGCCACCGCGCGGGTCTTGGGATGTGGGGCTCTTGGCTAACCTAGGCCGGCCTCAGCTGGGATGACTGGGCTCTTCTGGTTCTCATGACTCATCCTCCAGACTGGCCTGGGTCTGTTCCCGTGACGGGGGCAGAGGAGCAGAAGAATGAGCCCCATTGTGCAGTCTTCCTTCAACCCTCTGCTGGTATCGTGTCGCTTAGACCCCCATTGGTCAAAGCAAGTCATGTGACCAAGCCCAGGGTCTAAGTGGGAAAGCACATAGGGAGTCCACTACTCAGGCTCCCGCACTGCAAGGTCGCTCTGCAACCCGTTGTTCCGAGGTACTTTCGCACAGGGGCTGGCAGCCCTTTTCTGGGAAGCACCGGAGAGTAATTGTTTCAGGTTCCAAGGGCTGTGTGTGTATGGTCTTTGCTGGAACCATGAGCATGCCTTCCTCTGCTGTACTTCACAGACGCCGCGGTGTTTCGTGCAAGCACGAGGCTTGTGGCAGCCCCGAGTCGAGCCAGTGTGGTGGCGCCATCTTTTCCTCCAGCGTTTGCTCCCTTCGTGTCTTTGGGTCAACTTTGGTCATTCTCAAGACATCCCAAGCTTTGTCGTTGGGATTATTTGCTCTGGTGCTCCGCGCTCGTATTGTTGAACAATCTCGTTACTGTTGTAATCGTTGGGGGCACCGTGGACCACACCCGTGTGAGACTGTGAATACAGGCCGTAAATGTGTGGAATGTTGTGACCGCTCCACCGACTGGCTGTCCCCCGTCTCTCTCCCTCTCCTTGGGCCTTCCTGTTCGCCGAGACACAACACTGTTGGAGTTAGGCCACCGAATGAGCCTACAGTGGCTTCTGAGTATTTAAGTGAAAGGAAGAGGTGCACGTCTGTCGCTTACAATCCAAAGCCAGCGTGACTCAGCTCAGTGAGGAAGGTGTGCCAGATGCCAAGACGGGCCAAAAGCTAGGCCTCTTGGGCCAAATGGTGAGCCAAGCTGTGAATGCAAAGGAAAGTTCTTAAAGGAAAAAGTGCCGCTCTGGCATTCACACACACAAAGCAAAGCAGCTTAGTTGCTGATTCCAAGAGGGTTCGAGCGGCCCAGAGAGAAACTCACGCCAGCCCCATAGTCCTATAAGCTGGAGCCGAACCCAGAGCAAGGCCTGCACGCGCCTCAATTCTGTGAGGGCTCAGAGAGCTGAGATGCTTGAGAAGGAAACCCTGAAACTAGTGGAGGTGGGTTCAGGAGATTTAAGGAAGAGGCCGGCTCCATAACATCAAGGTGCAGGGGTTGCGGCTGCAGGGACACTGAGGCAGGGCCCTCCCTCCACCTGCAGAACAATTACAGCTCACTGGAGGCTCTAATGATGGTTAGCATTTTGTAGCAATTGTTTTTTAATTCAGGTACTTGCATGGTCTTTTTAGACACGGTGCTAGTGAACCCTGACTGCAGTGGAGTGTGAACACAACTGGCGTGTGCACCAGGAAGCCAGAGCATTCATTGGACTCGCTTTATTGTGGTATTTTTCTTTCTCATGGCGGCTTGGAACCAAACCTGCAATCTCTGAGGGCTGCCTGTGCGCAACCTCAGCATCGCAGGGTGAGAGCAGAGCAGCCATGAGCATGCATCAGCGAGTGCATGTGGCTGTGTCCCCAGAAAACTAAGGATGCTAAAATTTTAATTTCATATTGTATTCATGTATCACGAAGTATTTTTCTTTAATCTTTGTTTTAAAGCATGTAACGTAAATGTAAAGCTAGTCTTAAGGGCTGTGCGGAAACAGGCTAGATCTGCCCCCGGCCATAGTGTGCGGAGCCCTGGTTTAGAAGCCTAGAATAACGTTCTGCAGAAAGAGAGGCTGTAGGTAATCAGCTGCACTGTTAAGATGTTAAGTTCTCAGGGGCACCTGGGGAGGCTCAATCGTTAGGCATCCAACTCTTGATTTCAGCTCAGGTCACAATCTCATGGTTCTTGGGTTAGAGCCCTGCGTTGGGCTTTGTGCTGACAGTGCAGAGCCTGCTTGGGATTCCCTCTCTCTCACTCCCTCTCTCTCTCTCTCTCTCAAAAAAAAAAAAAAAAAAAAAAAAAGATTTTAACAGTTATTTAAAAAAAAAAAAAGTACAATGTTCAGATAAACCGTGTAAGGCCCCATATCCTATTGTTGAAACAAGCGATCTAAAAAGACCTAACAAAGCTCCCATCTCTACTCACTATACCTTCATGTGCAAAAAAGTGACAAGATCCCAATTTTGAACTTTCACAAAAGCTCACCACAATTCCTGAAAGATGCAATTTTCTGTGCCCAGGAATGAATCAGGGCTAGGTTGTCGTCTGCAATTGTTGTCACCAGGGAGCACAGCCACATGCCTGTCTCCTCAAAACATTTGTGGCACTTCAGGGCCCTGGGAGCTCTGAGGGGTGTGTGTGTGTGTGTGTGTGTGTGTGTGTGTGCACGCATGCGCTTAATATGTTCCTGTGGTACAAAATTCAGGTTCTAAAAAGGTCTGTCCAATCCACCTTCCCACTGCTGTCCTCAGCCAGAGCTCCTTCTGCTACCCCTCGCTGACAATCTACACTTATTTGGATACTTCTTATAAACACTGTGACATTTCAGAAACAGCGTTACCAAAAATATATACAAAAGACAAAACAAGAACAAAACAGTTGCCATAATCCTATCCCAGCCATTTATTTCCAATCTTGGACAATACGTGTGTGTGTGTGTGTGTGTGTGTGTGTGTGTGTATTTTAAATGCAGCTGTGATTATGGGGAATATGCCCTAAACCAGTTTGGTTTTCCACCCCTCCCCCAACTCAGCAGTAGGAATGTGTTTTTAAAATGTGATGTTAACTCCTTAAGGACAGTCTGCTTTCAAAGTTCAGAGGAAAGAAAACAATTTTACAAGTGCTTAGAGACTTGATAGCAGAGAGTTGCTTCTGGCTGACCGGTGCTCCAGTCATAAACTAGAAAAAAAAAAAAAAGATAAAAATCGTCGTTTTAAAGGGCCTCAGAGAATTACCCAAGGAAGGGTAATTGGGGGATTGGGGGGACCTAAAATTCTAAAGTAGGGAGATTCACTGAGAAGCAAGCTGACTCTTTGCTCCAGNGAAGCTAAGAATCCAGGCGTTGCCCAGACGAGGGTTACAGCCAGGAAACCAGAGGCCTCCAAGCTTAGTGGTCTTATCACACTGGAGGGACAAAATCGAGGGCTGGAGGAGCCTTAAAAACAAAACAAGATCCCCTCAAGATATTTACCTAATCTTATGGCCAGAGGCTATCAAAAGCTAAGCCTCAAAGCTCTGAGAAGCAGAATAGAATTTCTGGCAGATTTATGGAGCTGATAATTAGAATTCCCGAGGGAACTGGTGAGCAGATAAAAAGCTCCAGATGACTCCTTACTAGGAACAAGATGCAACAAACAGGTAGACTGGTGCTTATCAAAACTGGAGCACAGCCTCAAACCAGAATAGTTCCTGAGTGAGTTATCTGCCTTGCAGAGAAAAGAGCAGAGGAAAAAACATCTAGAAACACTATGATTTTAAGTCTATTTCTTTATTTTGAGAGAGAGAAAGCACCCATGTGCAAGTCAGGGAGAGGCAGAGAGAGGGGGAGGGAAAGGTTCAGGCCTCCCACTGACAGTTCAGAGCCCAACGCAGGGCTTGAACTCACAGACTATGAGACCATGACCTGAGCTGAAACCAAGTGTTGGGTGCTTAACCGACTGAGCCGCCCAGGTGCCCCAACACTATCATTGTTTATACACCATTTCTGGACCTAATACTAATTTCTAGCAAGTTAAGAAATAGCCCTGTGTTATTTAAAACCAGAATCAAAGTGAAAGAAAGAAAGAAAGAAAGAAAGAAAGAAAGAAAGAAAGAAAGAAAGAAAGAGAAAGAAAGAAAGAAAGAAAGAAAGAAAGAAAGAAAGAAAGAAAGAAAGAAAGAAAGAAAGAAAGAAACAGGTTATTCAAATATTGGAGAAATCAGACAAAGAGTTTAAACTATGATTGATATGCTCAAGAAATAGGAAATAGATAAAATTTAAACTACACCAAGGGGCTTCTAATAATGTCTCAGATCCTATGGGAATGACCCTTCCACAGATAACTGTAAAATCAGGACGTAATATGAAAAAACAGCTCCTTGAAGACACGAGATTGAAGGGAAAGGCTGGTGGGCAGTCCACACTCAGAATCATACAGAGGAAGTTCCCTATTTTTGCTGCTTGTAGCTGCGTAGTAGGCAAAGTGGCATGTACAATACGCTGGTAGGAAGTCTCAGTACCATAGTACCAAGCCCAGGGAACCCAAGCCGTGGGCAAGTAGTATGAGAATCGCAGAAGGGAGGCACCTGGGTGGCTCAGTCGGTTAAGCGTCTGACTTCGGCTCAGGTCATAATCTCACGGTTCATGGGTTCAAGCCCCGCGGTGGGCTCTGTGCTGACAGCCAGCTCAGAGCCTGGAGCCTGTTTCAGATTCTGTGTCTCCCTCTTTCTCTGACCCTCCCCTGCTCACGCTGCCTCCCTCCCTCCCTCCCTCCCTCTCTCTCAGAAATAAATAAAACATTTAAAAATTTAAAAAAAGAGAGAGAGAGAATCGCAGAAGGGAAGGAGCCAGAGAGGCGGGAATCCCCAGATTCTGTGTCCACATCTCTGCCCAAACTCTGGCCCACGCATGTGCAAGCCAGACTCCAGGCAGCTCCACTAACGACAGATGGAGACAGATTGGAGCCGTCAACCAGGAAGTGTGGTCTGCGGTGTGTATCCAAGCAGGCTAATTGCCTGACGCAACCAAAGGCACAGACACACGGGACAGAAATCAGAGCGTCCACACTTCAGCCTTCAGAACTGACCTGGACACGAAGATGAGCCAGATACTGGAGTTATAACCGACAAGGGTATTAACGCAGCGATGGAAATACATTCTCAGCAAAATGATAGATGAGCTCAGCAAAGAAACCAATTATTTTTGAGAAACAAATCCTGGAAATAAAAATGACTGTACCTGAAATGTTTTGAATTAAATGGGTGGATGTAACAGCAAGAGAGGGGATAACGTGGGACGCCTGGTGGCTTGGTCGGCTAAGCATCTGACTTTGGCTCAGGTCATGATCTCACAGTTGGTAAGGTCAAGCCCGGCATGGGGCTCTGTGCTGACAATGCGGAACCTGGAGCCTGCTTCCCTCTCTCTCTGCTCCTCCCCCGCTCACACTCTGTCTCTCTCTCTCAAAAATAAATAAACTTTAAAAAAAAAAGAGTAGATAGGGGCGCCTAGGTGGCTCAGTCGGTTAAGCATCCGACTTTGGCTCAGGTCATGATCTCACGGTTTGCGGGTTCGAGCCCCGCGTCGGGCTCTGTGCTGACAGTTAGCTCAGAGCCTGGAGCCTGTTTCAGATTCTGTGTCTCCCTCTCTCTCTGATCCTCCCCTGCTCACGCTGTCTCTCTCTCTCTCAGAAATAAATGTTAAAAAAAATTAAAAAAAAAAGAGTAGATAACGATGAGTCAATGAACTAGAAGATAGACCAGTAGAAATTACCCAAGCTGAAAAACAAAGGGGAAAGAAAGGTTTAAATAAAAGTTTCACAGACAAGGTGTATCATATCAAACAGTCTGACATGTAATTGGAAGACAAAGAGAACAGAAAAAATATTTAAAGAAACAACCGCCAACAATTTCCCAAATTTGAAGAAAGATTTATAGATGTAAGATACTCCACAAACCCACCTGGATCAACACAGAAGGGCCACCGTGAGGATATCATGGTCAAACCATTGAAAGCCAAAGATGAACCGCGAATCTTGAAAACAGCAAGAAAAGACAACACCCCACATACAAAGGAATAACAATTAACGAACAGCTAGCTTCTCACTAGAAATTGGAAACCAGAAGAGAAGAGAACAACGTCTCTGAGATGCTAAAAGAAGACAAAAAGGTCGAGTCAGAATTCAGCAGTCACCCAAAATATACTTCAAGACTGAAGTTGAAATAAAGACATTTGCAGATAAAAGACATTTTCAGATGAAGAGAACAAATGCCAAGAAATTCTAAAGGAGTTCTTTGGCTTCAGGGGAATGACAACAGATGGAAACTCAGATCCTCAGAAAGGAATAGAACACGTCGGAAACAGTGTCTGGTTAAATATTTTTCTTGTTTTCTTTTTTCCTGTTAATTTCCTTCTAATACATATGAGTGTAGAATGCACATTGTTTTCAAGTACCTAGAATGTTGACCAGTATACGTTGGGCCATAAAGCAATTCTCAATACATTTAAGAAATAATAAATGTAAAAGGATAAAGAGTCTGTTCTTTGATAATAATGGGATTGAGCTAGAAATCAGTAACAATAGAACAAACAGCGAGGTGGTCAGTCGAGGTCCGGTCAGGAGTTAGAAACCACATGGTCATTTAAACGTGACAGGTTTACTATAAAGAATCATTAAAGGGGCGCCCGGGTGACTCAGTCAGTTAAGCATCCGACTTCGGCTCATGTCATGATCTCACAGTCTGTGAGTTCAAGCCCTGCTGAGCCTGCTTCAGATTCTGTGTCCCTCTCTCTATGCCCCTCCCCTGCTCGCACTCTGTCTCTCTCTCTCAAAAATAAAGTTTAAAAAAAAATTAAGGGGCGCCTGGGTGGCTCAGTCAGTTAAGCGTCCAACTTCAGCTCAGGCCATGATCTCACAGTTCATGGGTTCAAGCCCCCCCTCGGGTTCTGTGCTGACAGCTCAGAGCCTGGAGCCTGCTTCAGATTCTGTGTCTCCCTCTCTCTCTGACCCCCCCCCCCAGTTCATGCTGTCTCTCTCTCTTTTTAAATTTTTTTAAATAAAAAAACATTAAAAATTAAAGAATCATTAAATTATTGACAAAAGGGTAACTATAAAGATGTAAAGAGAATTCTAAAGGGGTACCTGAGGGCTGAGGGAGAGTCCCCAAGGAAGGACAAGCTGGGCAGGGCCCCCGAGGCTGGGTGTTAGACCTCACCACAGCCCACTGGGCGGTAGACAAGTTCACTGCTTTGCCCAGGCCAGAGCTTCTTCATGGATGTCAGGAAGAAACATGCCTCTAGGACACAGGGAAGTGGAGGCTGGTGAGCAGGTTGTGGGGGGCAGTAAGGAAACGACCTGCAGGCACCAGGCCCAGGGCACACAGTGCCCACAGGCCATTGGGAAGGTGCCCAAAGGAGTTAAGAGTGTCCTGTTTGTGCGAGGCCCGAAGCCATGACCTCCAGGCAGGGGAAGGGGCGGGGGTGGGGGCGCGGGCCATGGAGCGACGCTGCAGGGGCAGAGCCCGGAGCATGCAGTATCCTGGAGCATGCAGTATCCTTGACGGGAGGACCCCGCAGCAAAGTAGTCACTGGGCCTGGGCTGGGTCTGCAAGGCTGCTGAGGGAGTACCTGCTCTACCTGATGCCCTGTGCACCCGCAGTGCTGACAGGCCAGGCAGAAGCAAGGGAAAGCAAACCAGAGCTCACAGGAGCCCCGAAGACCAGGCCTTTCCTTCCCTTAGTGTCCCTCCAGCGCCCTCTACTGACAAAGCTCACATCATGCTCACCGTAAGGAAGAACTGCTGAGTCCAGTCCATTAACGCAGAACAGGTCTTATGGGCTGAATCTGAAGCTAAGAGGCAAAAAGCAGATAACAGAACCCATCTTTCTGGCTACTCAGATTGCATATGCACCCTTCTACGCCTGTTTGAACTTCCCTATCAGTTATATTCCTACCAGCAAGATATATCTATCCTTTGAAGTGATCTTCTCCCCCTGACCCCCAAATGAGAAGACACGGCCCCAACAGTCACTGTATCCAGAGCTGCCTCTAGTAATCACCCTGTAGTTTGGGTCATGGCCCCACTAAATATTCTCTTACCTAAAGATAAGATTACAAAGCTGACGTAGCTTGTACATGAAATGGAAAGTAAAAAGGAGAAAATGGTCAGTGTAGGCAAATGAACACATACAAGAAGCAAAGAAACACACGCAAAACTACTACGGTCCTCGTTTTTGTAATTGGTCGTCTTTGGAACTGGTCCCAAGGTCAGAGCCAATATCCGTGACATCCTTCTTCAACTACCCACTCTGTATCTCCCTTTTCCTTGGCTGAGATTCTGCTGCTCGGGGCTCTTCAACCCAGTAGAGTGAGCCAAACACTCATTCTGAGCGATCTCAGTCCTTCATTGCCCTGCCACGCGGGGAGCATGGATTTACGGGGAGGCTCCCCTAGGCCCCTCTGGGCTCCAGACATAGTCTTCCTCGCCTCCATTATATAGCAGCGGTGGAATTTTCCCTTGAGAACCAGGATCAACTACTCCAGCCAGTAGATTGGACCCCCTCCCTTTTCTTTGCCCATTGGTTTAGCAGCATAAGGAGCCCAACATGGCAGTGCCATCTCCCGATTCAATGGTACCATTCTTGTGTCCCCTTGTGGGCCATTCCCCACTTGGGAACTAAGGTCTCCAAATCAGCAGGGTCAAACTTTTCAGGATAAGAGGCAAAAACTGTACAGGTAGGTAAGGTGTAATAGAAGAGTCACTCCCACTCCCAGCTTGTGGATCCGGCCCCATGTATGCCGGCCTGGGGGCTAACAGCACCATATAATGGTCTCTGATTCAACGACCTACTTCATTCTGTAAATCAACCCTCATCCTTTCTCTGTGCTGCCTCCCAACTGGTGCTAATAACTGAGTCTTCAGTAAGCTGTTCCACTCTGCAGCTAAGTCCCCTGGCTCCAGGTGGCGCTGTCTGTGGGGGAAGACTAGTGAATTCCATGGCCATAAGCCCCTTGCTACGCTTCCTTTGCCGTGAACTGGGTATCTCAATCCGATGCAGTGTTGTACAGAGGACGCAGCGAGCACGGTGCCTGTTGGGAGAGTCCTGGGGAACAACGCTCCAGGGTGGGGGTGAACCAAGGCCGGGGGTCAGGTACGCAGAGCAGTTGAGGCACTCCTGCGTGAGCCAGGTCTGGCGCCTGTGGTGTCCATATCAGGAAAGTTCTGGAAACACCCCCTGGGGTACAGCAAGCTGAGGCCGGTGGCCAGGAGGACAGAGGAATCCGGCTGCTGCCACGTGTGTGAGCCTGTGGCAAGGTGACCCCCAGCCTGTGTCGCGGGACCCTCCACTCTTAGCACACAGCTGGGGCGGAAGCCACCCGATGTCCCCCCACATACACACCTCTGGCAGACTGTGCAGCAATAGCAAGAGCAATAAAAACACAGCACACTGGAGCCAGGGAGAAAGCCCCCCCCTGCCTGCAATGTCCTTCTAGTGTCTTCTTATCAGCACGCTCACTTATCAGCACGCTCACTGTAAAGGAGAAATGCTTGGAGTCCAGTCCACTGTCACAGAACAGGTACTGACAGGTGAATCAGGAGCTGAGGGCCAATGCAGTGATAACTGCCACACTGCGAAACCACTAAATATTTAGAAATTAAATAAGAACACTTGTAAATAATCCATGGATCAACAAACACATCAGAAGGGAAGTTAGAAGGTACTTTGAACTGAATACTAATGAAAATTAAACATTTTTAAATGCCTATGATGCAGCTTTTATAGCAGAAAAGAGATCTGGGGGTCTCTGGGTGGTTCATTCGGTTGGTTGGGAGTCTGACTCCTGATTTCTGCTCAGGTCATAATCCCAGGGTTGTGGGATCAAGCCCTGCATTAGGGTCCATGCTGAGCATGGAGCCTGCTTAATATTCTCTCTCTCTCGGGGTGCCTGGGTGGCTCAGTTGGCTGAGTCTCCAACTCTTGATTTCAGTTCCGGTCATGATCTCACGGTTTGTGGTTTTGAGCCCTGCATCGAGCCCCGAGTCAGGCCCTTCATTGACCGTTGCATGGAGCCTTCTTGGGATTCTCTGTCTCCCTGTACCTCTGCCCCTCCCTATCCCTTCTCAAAAATAAATATTGTTAAAAAAAAAAAAGATTTTCTCTTTCTCCCTCTACCCCTCTCCCCCACTCACACTCTGTCTCTAAAAAAAAAAAAAAAAAAAAAAAAAANCTCTCTCTCTGAAAAATAAATAAAACATTAAAAAGTTTTTTTAAAAAGAAAGAAAAAATGACCTATAATCAATGGTCTAAGTTTTAATCTTAAACTAGAAAAATGAGCAAATGTAGAAAGAAGAATCAAACAACAGAACTACAGAGAAAATGGACAAAGAATAGAAAAAATAGATATAAAATAGATATAAAAGTTAATTCTTTGGAAAGTTAACTGATAAATCTTTACCTAAACTGAATGAGAAAAAGAGAAGACACATACTATCAATATTCAAAATGAAAGAGGGAATCTTCCTATAGATCCTATGCATATTAAAAGGATCATAAGGTTATGTATAGATAATTTTATGCCAATACATTTGACAAGTGTTATGAAAATGAACAAATTCATTAAAAGACACAAAAACCCAAAACTGGTCCAAGAAAAAAGAGGAGTTGAATTCATAATGAAAAGTTTTCCCACAAAGAAAACTTCTGGTATGGATGACTCCATTGGTGAATTCTGTCAAACATTTAAAGAAGAAATAATATTAACCCTACACAAGCTCTTTCAGAAAATAGAAAAGGAAAGAACCACATGAGTGGTTCAGTTGGTTAAGTGTCTGACTCTTGATTTCAGCTCAGGTCATGATCTCACAGTTTTATGAATTCAAGCCCCAGATCAGGCTCTGTGTTGACAGTATGGAGCCTGCTTGGGATTCTCTCTCTCCCTCTCTCTGCCCCTCCCTTCACTCATGCTCGCTCACTCTCAAAAATAAATAAACTTAAAAAAACAAGAAAACAGAAAAGGAGAAACATTTCCCAATTCAAATGATTTTATGAGACCCTGATACCAAGATTGAAAAATACTTCACATGAAAATAAAACTAAAGATTAACATCCTTCAAGAACATAATGCATGGGGCACCTGTGTGGCTTAGTCAGTTGAGTGTCCAACTTCGGCTCAGATCATGAGGTTCATGAGTTCGAGCCCCACATCAGTCTCGCTGCTGGCAGCTTGTCAGTGCAGAGCCTGCTTCAGATCCTCTGTCTCCCTCTCTCTGCCCCTCTCCTGCTTTGCTCTCTCAAAAATAAATAATAATTAAAAAAGAACACAGATGCAAATTTTTAAAAAATTTTAGCAAATTGAATCCGGCAATATAAAAAGAATAACAGTACATCATAACCAAGTGGAGTTGATCCCAGGAATATAAAGTTGGTCTAATATCTAAAAATCAATGACTGAAATTCACCAAATCAATAGAATAAAGGAAAAAAGGCATTTGATCACTAAACAGATGTAGCTGTGACAGAATTCAACACCCATTCATGATGAAAATTCTCTGTAAACTAAGAAGAGAAGAGAAATCCATTTACCTGATAACTGGTCTTTCTGAAATGCCTATAATTAACAAACGCAGTGGTGGAAGACTGAAGTCTTCTAAAATTGGGGGAAAAGCACAGATAATCCACTTATACTACAACTATTCAACATTGTACTAGATGGTCCAGCCAGAGAGTAGGAGAAAGGAAAAGAAATAAACCATATATATACATATATATATATATATATTTTTTTTTTTTTTAAAGAAGGCTCTACATCCAACATGGGGCTTGAATTCATGACCCTGACATCAAGAGTCACACACTCCATTGACTGAACCAGCCAGGCGCCCCAAAAGGCATACATATTGAAAAGAAAGAAGTAAAACTGTCCATATCTGAAAATGATCACCATGAACTTAAAAAGTCCTAAAGAATAAACAAAAAGCATTACAACTAGTAAGTTAGTTTGATTTAGCAGAGCATAGGAATCAAAGATAAAGCCAAATTAGCATGTAGGGGGAAATTTATAGACTAAAAAAAAAAAAAAAAGCAGAAGAAAGACTGAAAAGGTAAGCTTTAAGTTTCCATCTCAAAAAGAACACTGAATCCTATCAGGAAGGAAATGAGAAAGGGCAGAAATCTATAAAACAGAAAACAAATATAAAGTAAAGAAAAACAAAGCCAGAAAGTTGGTTCTTTAGAAAGATTAATAAAATTAATAAACACTTATCAAAAATAAGAAAAAAATTATCAAGAAGAAAAAAGACATCACTACAGATCCCATAGGCATTAAAAAATATGAAGCTGATGGAGAGCCTCACTGGCTTGGTTGGTAGAGCATGTGACTCTTGATCTCAGGGTCATGAGTTCAAGCCCCATGTTGGGTGTAAAACTTACTTAAAAAAATACGTATGTACATATATAGATGGATGTTATGAAAAACTTCACACTGACACATTTGAAAATTTGTAAAAAATGGCAAAATCTTTGAAAAACCACAAATTTATCCAAACGTTACTCAAAAAGTAGAAAATCTAAATGATCCTATGCATATTACTTGGTTATTATAAAATTTCCTAAAAAACAAACCTCCAGGTTTAGATGGCTTCATCAGTGAATAATTCTTCTAAAGAAATAAACCTCTTTTTACACAATCCCTTTCATGTAACAGAAAAAAAACGGGGCGCCTGGGTGGCTCAGTTGGCTGAGGTCATGATCTCATGGTTCGTGGGTTCGAGTCCTGTGTCAGGCTCTGTGCTGACAGCCAGCTCAGAGCCTGAAGCCTGTTTCAGATTCTGTGTCTCTCACTCTCTCTGACCCTCCCCAGCTCATGCTCTCTCTCCCTCTCTCTCTCTCAATAAATAAAAACATGAAGAAGAAGAAGAAGAAGAAGAAGAAGAAGAAGAAGAAGAAGAAGAAGGAGGAGGAGGAGGAGGAGGAGGAACACTTCTCACTTCATTTCATGTAGCCAACCTAACCTTAATACCTAGGTCCTTACAAGAGAGTAACAGTACAGATCAATCTCACATATGTAAAAACTTGAGCAAAACATTAGCAAATGACATCCAGTGATGTATAAAAAGGGTACTATTATCTACCAAGCGTCCCCAAGACCACCCTCAGATTCATTGATTTGCTGGTTGGAGTCACAGGACCCAGCATATAGTCCTGTCCATGGCTATGGTTTATTACAATGAAATGATATGAAGCAAAGTCTCAAAAAGAAAAGGAAACCAGAAACAAGCTTCCAAGAATCCTCTCCCAGTGGACTCACATAAGATGTGCTTAATTCCTCCAGCAAGTTCTGACAACATGTATGAAATGTTGCCTACCAGGGAAGCCCATTAAGGACTTGGGGTCCAAGGATTTTACTGGGGGCTGCCTACATAAACAATTTCTGCTTAGCATGCACCTACCGAAGCCCCAGACTCCCAGAAGGAGACAGGGGTTCCACAGAAATCACACAGTTTGTACAAACAGTCTAGGCACAGCGACCACTTTCGATTGGTGGAAACGCTTTTGAAATCCGAATTTTCAGACAGCAGCCAAAGGCGAAGCTTCTGCAAGTGGGACTTCCTAAGGAGAGCAGTCCCAGGCCTGCTCTGTCAACTGTTTTCTGCATGATGTCATAACCAAATGGGTTTCTTTCCAGGAAGGCGAGGCTAATTAAATCTTTGGAAATCAGTGTAATTCATTCTATTAGCAGACTAAAAGGGTAAAATATGGTAATCTCAATAGATGCAGAGAAAGCATTCAATAAAATATATCATTAGCCTTTCAACAAACTAGGAAGAGAAGGGACTTCTTTTTTTCACATTTATTTATTTACGTTTTTTGAGAGAGAGAGAGAGAGCGTGAGTGGGGAAAGGACAGAGAAAGAGGGAGATACAGAATCTGAAGCAGGCTCCAGGCTCTGAGCATTCAGCACAGAACCCGATGCGGGGCTCGAAATCACGAATCATGAGATCATGACCTGAGCCAAACTTGGTGCTTAACTGACTGAGCCACTCAGGCATGAGAAGGGACTTTATTAATCTGATAGAGCATCTATCTACCAAAAAAAAAAAAGTATATATTTAACATATTGATGGTGAATTTTTTTTCTTGTGATGAGAACTTTTAAGATTCATTTTCTTAGCAACCTTCAAATCTGCAATACAATATTACTGACTATATGATAGCATGATGTACATTACATCCTCATGACTAATTTGTTTTATAACTGAAAGTTTGTACCTCTTGATCCCCTGTACCCATTTTGCCCACCACTCATCTTCGTATCCTCCCCTCTGGCAACCATCAAATTATTCTTTGTATCTATGAGTTTTGTTTCTTCATTTTTTTTTTTTAACGTTTTATTTATTTCTAGGAGAGAGAGAGAGAGAGACAGCGTGAGCAGGGGAGGGTCAGAGAGAGAGGGAGTCACAGACTGAAACAGGCTCCAGGCTCTGAGCTGGCAGTCAGCACAGAGCCCGACGCGGGTCTCGAACCCACGAACCGCGAGATCACGACCCAAGCGAAAGTCGGACGCTTAACCGACTAAGCCACCCAGGCGCCCCTGTTTCTTCATTTTTTTAAAGTTTATTTTGAGAGAGAGACAGAGAGACAGACAGCAGGAAAGGGACAGAGAAAGAGAGAGGAAGAAAGAATCCCAAGCAGGCTGTGTGCCATCAGTGCAGAGCCTGAAGCAGGACTTGAACTCACGAACTGTGAGATCGTGACCTGAGCTGAAATCAGGAGTCAGTCATTTATCTTAGCCACCCAGACACCCCTGTTTTGTTTCGTTTTAGATTCCACAAGTAAGTGGAACCATCCAGTAATTGTCTTTCTCTGACTTACTTCATTTAGCATAATACCCTTAAGCTCTATCCATGTTGTCACAAATGGCGAGACTTCTTTTATGGCCCGAGTAGTATTCCATTGAATAGAGAGGGAGCACCTCTACTTTCTCCACTCATCCATTGATGGACACTTAGTCTGCTTCTATATTTACCTACTGCAAACAATGTTGCAGTGAACACAGCCATGTATCTGTCTTTTCAAATTAGTGTTTTTGTTTTCTTCGGATGAATACCCAGTATTGGAGTTACTGGGCCATGTGGTATTTCCACGTTTTATTTTTTCAGGGACCTCTCTGTTTTCCAGAGACTCTGCATTAATATACATCCCCACCAACAGTGCCCCGGGGCTCCCTTTCCTCCACACCCTTGCCAACATTTGTTATTTCTCGTCCTTTTGATACTAGCCATTCGGAGAGTTGTGAGGTGACATCTCATTGGGATTTTGACTTCTGCCTCCCTGAGGATGAGGGACGTTGAGCATCTTTCCACGTGCCTGCGGACCATCTGTGTGTCTTGTTTGGGAAAATTCTGTTCAGGTCCTCTGCCCGTTTTTTTTATTAGATTTCTGTCTGTTTCGTGATTGAGCTGTGTAAGTTCTCTATAGATTTTGGATATTAATCCCTTATTGGGTCCCTAACTCCATTGTAATTGCTTCCTCCTCCAGGGGCCCTGGCTTATTAGCTGCTTGCTCAGAAAGGTGCTAAACCCTTACCCTGGGCTTCTCAGCTGTGGCGTAATCTATGGAGTGCAGGGAAACCAGGCTGCCATGCTGACTTTCCTGCTGCTTTTGCTGTAAGCAATTCAGTCTTACATCTACTATTGGTACCTCTAGTGTTGTGGCAAATTTACTCATCGCCATCCTCTAGGACAGAGGTGAGCTAAGGTTTTCTTAAAGGGCCAGCAGGTATGCAGTCAAGGCTGCAGGCCACATTGTCTCTGTTGGCATGTGCTGCTCAGCTTAACCCCTGGAATGAGCCAGAAGCCAGAAGCTGTTTACATACAGTGTACAGTATGTAAAGCTGTTTACAGTATACTGTTTACAGTATGTAAACGAGGGGCTGTCGCTGTGTTCCCCTGCAGAATTTTAAGTACAAGAACGGGAAGCGGGCCCATTTTCCTTTTCCCAACTGGACATCGGAGGCTCAGGGGAGGAATCTGCCTAAGTGTCTTATATAGCAGGCAGTGGAGGTAAGCAAGCGGATGTCAAAGAGGCCTTCTGTTGCCAGATACAGTTCCACCTTTCCCCACTTGGGTCTCTGCCTTTCTCACCGATGCTGCTGAAAACCCCCAGCTTGCAGTTAAGTTCCCAACAACCGGAGGCGCATGCGGAGATGGGCAGAGGACAGGGGAGGGAAACACCCGTGGTTATTCATCCCCCAGCGTCTCAGACCGCCGCCCCCTGGCGGGAAGACTTCTCGCTCCTTCTCTCCGGGTGCATGGGATCGCTTCTGCCCTTTCCCCGTCACGACGAGAAGAGTAGCGCCCCACCTCCATTCCGACGAGGAGGAGTACAGCACTGTCCTTAAATGTTAATCATTCTACTCAATTTACCTGTTTCCTGCTCTGCCGGAACTGACTGGGGGGGCTGGGGGC